>NC_140995.1:151571207-151871834 GCF_052327205.1 Somniosus microcephalus | reverse complement strand
TTCTTCTTATTTTTTCTCTTCTCTTTATCCCTTTTTTTTTCTATTCTCTTCTTTCTTTCTTACTCTACCACCACTCCCTTCTAACACATTAATCACTACTAACTCATAAACTAATCCCTTTTTCTCTTTTCCTATTTCCTTTCTCCACTATATATTCTATTCCTCTTCCTCTTAACTCTCCCTTCCTATAACTACACAAACCCCACCACCCCCCACAACCCCCCCACCCTCACCCCCACCAACACCCCCCACACCCTCCCCAACCCACCAACACCCCCACACACACACACCCAACCCCACACCCACCCACACCAACCCCACACACCCAACCCACAACCCCACACAACAAACCCACCCCCCACCAACCCACCCCACCCACAACCCCCCCAAACCCACACCACCCCCACCCACCCACACCCCCACACCCCCACCCACCACCCCCACCACCCCCACCCACCCCCCACCCACCACCCCCCCACCCCCACCCCAACCAACCCACCCACCCCCACACCCCCAACCTACCCCACCCACCCCCACCACCCCAACCCAACCCCCCCACCCCCCACCACCCCACCCAACCCCCAACCCCCCCCCCACCCACCACCCACCCACCCCCCCACCCCCACCCACCAAACCCCACCCCACACCCCACCCCAACCCCCCCACCCCCACCCCAACACCCACCCCACCCCCCCACCCACCCACCCAACCACCCCACCCACCACCCCCACCAACCCACCACCCCTCCAACCCCCACCCCCACCAACCCCACCCCACCCACCACCAACCCACCCCCCAACCCCCACCCCACACCCCCCACCCCACCCCCCACCCCCCACCCCACCCCCACCACTCCACCCCTCCCCCTCCACCCACCCACCCAACCCCCCACCCACCCCCCCACCCACACCCCCCCACCCCCTCCCCCCACCCTCACCACCCCCCCCACCCACACCCACCCTCACCCCCCACCCCACCCCCTCCCCTCACCCTCCCCCCTCCCCTCTCCCCCACCCCTCCACCCTCCCTCCCCCCTCCCCACCACCCCACCCTCCCCCCACCTCCCCCCTCCTCTCCCACCCTCCCCCCTCTCCCTCACCCCCTCCCTCCCCCACCACCCCCTCCTCTCCCCCCTCCCCTCCCACCACCCCCCACCCCTCCCCCACCACCTCCCCCCTCCCCCTCCCTCCCTCCCACTCACCCTCCCACCTCCCCCTCCCCTCCTCCCCACCTCCCCTCCCCTCCTCCTCCCCCCTCCTCCCCTCCCCCCCCTCATTCCCCTCCTCCCTCCTCCCCCCTCCCCCACCTCTCTCCTCCCCCTCCCCCCCCTCCTCTCCTCCCCCCTCCTCACTCACCCCTCCCCCCCTCTTCTCCTCCCCCTCCCCCTTCTCCCCCCCTCCCCTCCCCCCTCCCCCCCCCTCCCCCTCTCCCCTACCCTCCTCCACCCCTCCCCTCCCCTCCACTCCCCCTCTCCCCTCCCCCTCTCCCACCCCTCCCCCCCCCTCCCCCCCCTCTACCTCCCCCCCTCTCTCCCCCCTCTACCTCCCCCCCTGTCGCTCTCTCTCTTCCCCCCAGTCGCTCTCTCTCTTCCCCCCAGTCGCTCTCTCTCTCTCTCTCCCCCAGTCGCTCTCTCTCTCTTCCCCAGTCGCTCTCTCTTCCCCCCAGTCGCTCTCTCTCTCTCTCTCCCCCAGTCGCTCTCTCTCTCTTCCCCCAGTCGCTCTCTCTTCCCCCAGTCGCTCTCTCTTCCCCCCCAGTCGCTCTCTCTCTTCCCCCAGTCGCTCTCTCTCTCTCTCTCCCCCAGTCGCTCTCTCTCTCCTTCCCCCAGTCGCTCTCTCTTCCCCCCAGTCGCTCTCTCTCTTCCCCCCAGTCGCTCTCTCTCTTCCCCCCAGTCGCTCTCTCTCTTCCCCCCAGTCGCTCTCTCTCTTCCCCCCAGTCGCTCTCTCTCTTCCCCCAGTCGCTCTCTCTCTTCCCCCCAGTCGCTCTCTCTCTTCCCCCCAGTCGCTCTCTCTCTCTTCCCCCAGTCGCTCTCTCTTCCCCCCAGTCGCTCTCTCTTCCCCCCAGTCGCTCTCTCTTCCCCCCAGTCGCTCTCTCTTCCCCCAGTCGCTCTCTCTTCCCCCAGTCGCTCTCTCCTCCCCCCAGTCGCTCTCTCTTCCCCCCCAGTCGCTCTCTCTCTTCCCCCCCCAGTCGCTCTCTCTTCCCCCGTCGCTCTCTCTCCCCCCCAGTCGCTCTCTCTCTTCCCCCCCCAGTCGCTCTCTCTCTTCCCCCCCCAGTCGCGCTCTCTCTTCCCCCTAGTCGCTCTCTCTCTTCCCCCCAGTCGCTCTCTCTCTTCCCCCCCAGCCGCTCTCTCTCTTCCCCCCCCCACCAGTCGCTCTCTCTCTTTCCCCCCCCCCCCCCCCCACCAGTCGCTCTCTCTCTCTCTTCCAACAACATGCCCTCGAAAAAGCCTCGGCACCGCCGGGCACTCCAGCTAGTATGTGTATATAATGCAGTCCTTCCAGTACACTCCCAGTGTAACTCTGACACAAGAAGGGCTGCACATTAGGTCAAGGTATACCTGCTCGGATTTCCTGCATTTCATTCACTGGGCAGATCATTCCAGGTCTGGATCGTGGTCTGGACCTCCAAAGATTGAGGTAATTTTGTGATGACATTTGCCCCCCCCCCCCCTTCCACTATAAAGGAACAAGTGGGAAGTTCTGTCTACTTCCTGGGAGTTAGAAAGCCATTTCCCTTCTGGACCCACCCACCTATGCCTTAGTTTGCGGCCATTGGGGGCTGGCAGCTGCCCAAGATGAGCCCCAGAGGTGCCGAGACCCACCATAAGTGAAGGAACCTTCTCCTTTGGTGACATCCACGGATTTTTAGTCCCATGATCATTAGTTTGTTCCTTCAGCTTTATCACAAAGTTATTTTTTCTATGTTGTGTATATGATATTTAATCACCATTATGTCACTGGTATCCCCTCAAGCCAGTGCTATTGAAATGAGAAACACAGAATTAAATCTGCCTGAAACTATGGAGCCTGAGCCAGACTTTGATATTGTTTGAGGTGAACAAAATTTCATAAATGAACCTGACTTAAAATAACTCCTATTGCACCACTGGTGCTTTGTCACCAGGTGTCACTATTTACTGACCTAAAGTAGAAGAAAAAATATGGGGTTATTCATTCCTTCACAACAGAAATTTCAGATGAAAATGAATTAACATCTGAATGAAAATGTATCTACCTTTTCAGGACAAGTGAAGACAGTGATAGTGAGTCTGAATCAGAGGTAACGTTTTATGCCAAGACGAGGAAGAAAAAAATACAAAGACCCTCAAAAATCAGGTCTGCTCTCCCTGCCCTCTCGGTCCATCAGATGGGCAAAGGCAGAACTAAGCAGGTAAATGTTGTCGTATTTTGCAGAGTTTGTCACCTAAAGTTGCAGGAGATTCAACTGTAATTAGAAAAACTGGTGAGGTGCAAGGCAGTGGTAGCTCTGCTGGGAAGCAGTTCAATTGTTAGATACCCTGAATGTGATTTTCTCAGAAATTCTTAATTTTAAAAATGTGTATTAAACAACTTCTCCTCTGCTGTGTCAGTTGAGAGTGCTTTCTGGGTGTGGGAGTAGGACCCCTAAAATGTCATGAACAGGTACAGAAAATAATCAAAAAGGCTAATGGAATGCTGGCCTTTATATCTAGACGACTGGAGTACAAGGGGGTAGAAGTTATGCTGCAGCTGTACAAAGCCCTGGTTAGACCACACATGGAGTAATGCGAGCAGTTCTGAGCACCTCACCTTAGGAAGGATATATTGGCCTTGGAGGGAGTGCAACGTAGGTTTACCAGAATGATACCTGGACTTCAAGGGTTAAGTTATGAGGAGAGATTACACAAATTAGGGTTGAATTTAGAAGGTTAAGGGGTGATCTGATTGAAGTTTTCAAGATATTAAGGGGAACAGATTGTGTAGATAGAGATAAACTATTTCCTCTGGTTGGGAATTCTAGGACGAGGGGGCATAGTCTAAAAATTAGAGCCAGACCTTTCAGGAGTGAAATTAGGAAACACTTCTACACACAAGGGGTGATAGAAGTTTGGAACTCTCTTCCACAAACAGCAATGTTGCTAGATCAATTGTTAATTTTAAATCTGAGATTGGTAGCTTTTTGTTAACCAAAGGTATTAAGGGATATGGGCCAAAGGCAGGTATATGGAGTCATGATCCCATTGAATGGTGGAACGGGCTTGAGGGCTGAATAGCCTATTCCTGATCCTATATTCCTATGTTCCCCCTGGACCTGGCAAGCATTGCTGCAGTACACGACTTCCTCTGGGCAGGCACCATAGATTCATCTCTGCTGGCATGGTCACCTGCCATTCAAATATAAAAAGAGAGACCTCCTCCTGACCCCACAAACTTTGTTGAGGTCAGTGCTGGAGGTCCCAGGCAGGCACACTCCGGCATTTACTCCAAGATGTGGCTGCCACAGATTTTCAGGGCCAATATCTTTAAGCAAGTTCTTGGGATCCAATAAAAGCAGTTGCCAGACACTCCATTGCCAAATGAAATAAATTTGAACAACTAAATGAGGATTTATTGTAAAATAAACAAGCCAATTGACAAATTACAGATGAGTCGGATGGTCCTGAAGAGCTATTCACCATTTGTGAATCAATATGCAAATCGAAGCAATGGAGGAATCCCAACGTTTGCTCAGGAGCGTTTGGTGGAAAGAACCGCAAAGGTAAACCTCAAAGCTGTCATTAGAATAAAGTACTTTAAAAGCTGGATCTGAAGTTCTCTGTATGTATGCTTTGTCTCTACTAACAAATGCTGACTGTTTAGAAATGACAATGTGGTATCACAACTTTACTTTGTATTTCTAGTGGAAATGATGTGTTTGTAATGTTAAGATAATGAAGGACAGAATGGAGGTGTACTGGCCGCGCTAGATGTGCTCCTATCTAGTTATCCAGCAAGTTAAACACTTATTCAAAATAATTCTTCATGAAGCCGTTTGCTGTTTGAAGCCTTTACTTGAACAAATTTGTGAAAAGATATTGCGCTTGGCCTAACATATGAAATCAGATTACATTGGATTATGAAACCCTTATGGAATCCTCCATTACTGCCAGGTTCTTCCTGGAATTCTACTTCCTGGGATTCTACTTCCTGGGTTACGCAGGAAGAAAGGAACAAAGGTCAAATGACCTCACACAGGAAGAAAGGAACAAAGGTCAAATGACCTCTCACAGGAAGAAAGGAACAAAGGTCAAATGACCTCACACAGGAAGAAAGGAACAAAGGTCAAATGACCTCTGTTTCATACAAACACACTGCTAACACATAACCACCACCAGAGGGTGCTATCTGCACATAAAATAGTCCATCGGTCCAGAACACTCCCCGTCTGGGGTCGTTAACGACTCCACATAGTCCGAACTCTACTTGTCACTGGAGTCCTCTGGCGACAAAAGAAGAACCACCTTGGAGACGGTCTGTCGGTGTCGATGATAGGATGCAGCTTCATTAGACTGCTGTGAGGGGGTAGGTTGCGTTCTGCTACGCACAGTTCCAATCTGGGTATGGTGAGGTCTGGCTGGGGCGCCAACTTGCCTCTATCAAAGACGAAGCCAATTTTGCTTTGTCCTTCTTGAGTGGTGACCTTCAGATAAGCCACGCTTGCAATGGCCTTAGCGGATGCGTCTGCAAAGACACAAAGCTCTTTGAATTGGGCATTTAAGGGAGAGAAAGACGAATAGCAGCGAGGTATTCGGATCTCCTGTAAGTCTTGGAGTGAGTCTCTCCATCTGTCCCACTCTGCTTCCATCTCTTCAGGGAGAGGTGAATCCCACTCTTCAGCGCGTGTGGAGAGTTCCCTGAGGAGCAGCCTGCCTTGTATGGTGACAGGAGCTAAGAAGCCGAGAGGGTCGTATAGGCTGTTGACTGTAGAGAGCACTCCTCTACGTGTGAAGGGTTTCTTGACGTCTAAGACTTGGAACGTGAACGTGTCTGTTGCTATGTTCCACAACACCCCTAGGCTACGCTGTAGGGGGAGGTCATCAGTGAAGAGGTCTAGGTCTTTGACGTCCTTAGCACGATCTTCAGGGGGGAATGCCTCCATCACTGCTGGTCTGTTAGAGGCTATCTTATGCAGCCTGAGGTTGGATAGTGCAAGTAGTTCCTGGGCTCGTCCGAGGGTACTGATGGCCTCTGCTTCAGTCGGGAATGACTTCAGTGCGTCATCGACATAGAACTCTCATTCGATGAACCCTCTCACATCACTGCCAAAGTCGTCGTCTTCTTCCTTGGCAGCCCTCCTTAGTCCGTATATGGCAACAGCAGGCTATTCCCAAAGACATGGACACGCATTCTGTTGTCCACAATGTCTCTGCTGGGGTCGTTGTTGCGATACCACAGGAAGCGGAGGAAGTCTCTGTGGTCTTCTCTCACCACGAAGCAATGAAACGTGCTGGATATCGGCAGTGATGGCGACGGGCTCTTTCCTGAATCTCATGAGCACTCCCAAGAGGCTGTTGTTAAGATCGGGCCCTGTGAGGAGTACGTCGTTGAGAGAGACTCCCTGATATGGTGCACTGGAGTCAAACACCACGCGGATCTGTTCCGGCTTTTTGGGGTGATGGTACCTCCCTTCCTTCGGAGTCTAACATTCTTGGCCTTCCTGGAGTGGAAGAGCTATCTCTGCATGATCATTGACAAGCATTTTCTTGACAAATTCTAGGAAGTGTGCTTTCATCTCTGGCTTCTTCTCTAGTGTGCGACGTCCTACAGGGTACACATTAACGAGGCATATCTTGGAGCATGCTCTTGCGCTCACTCCTTCTCCACACACCTCGATGCACCTGGATGTAATCTCCGGACCAGCAGCTCCCTCTCTCTCCCCGCCGTGCTCTGAAGCGGGAGGAGGCGACTCCAACTCCCAAGGAGCTGGGCCTGGGTGTAGTGCGGAAATGTGCTGATCACTTTCACAGTCTGTGCATTTTACATCTACCTTGCAGTTCTTGGCGAGATGGCTCGTGGAAGAGCAGCACTTGAAACATATAGGGTTCTCTTTAAGGTATTGTTTCTAATCTTCCAGGGACATCTCCCTGAAGCCTCTGCACTTCTTTAAAGGATGGGGCTTGTTTTGGATAGGGCATTGTTTGCTCATATCCTCATGTTTCTTCTGAATCTTTATGTTCTCAGTTGAGGACACTTGCATTTTGTGGACAGATATTGGTGTCTTTCCATGTCTGTCAAACTTGTGTCTTCTGGCAAGTGCTGGGTGGGAGGAGAAGAAGTTGAAGCTGGGGTCGTTCCTGGCTTTGGCTTCTTTACGGATGAATTTAACGAACGCAGAGAATGGTGGGAACGCCACGTTGTGCTTTAGCTTGAACTTTGATCCAAACATTATCCACTTCTCCTGCAGGTTAAATGGAAGCTTCTCAATGATGGGACTTACCCCTCTGGAAGTGTCTAAGTACAGCAGATCTCCAAGGTCGCAGAGCTTCTGGGGTTCCTTACTCGTCAACCTCGGAAAGTTCTCCAATCTGTCAAAGAGAGCCCTTTCAATGGCTTTGGGCGAGCCGTAGCTTTCTTCCAGCCTCGCCCAAGCCTTCTTCAACCCCTCTGGCAGCTGTTCCACATTGGCCGCTTTTATCCTGCAGGCCTGTCTGGTGGACTTTGGGCCGAGCCATTTGATAAGGAGGCCGAGCTCTTCTCCTGCCGACAGGTCTAAGCCCGATATGGCATCGTGGAAGCAGGACTTCCAAGCCCGATAATTCTCCGGCCTGTCATCAAACTTGATTAACCCCAAAATCACCAGCTGGGTGCGTGCAAGGTATTTGGCAAGGTCGTAGGTGCTGGGACCTGGGCCAGGGTTGCCTTGGCTGGGGGCTCTGTTGGGGGTCTCAAGGAACCGAGAGGGGATTTGCCTCTGACTTTCTCTATTCGGCGTCCTATTCCTTTGCACCGTGTCTTCCGTTCTGCTGGGGGAGACTCTGCGGCTTGAGGCACGCCGTCTGCTTTGACCTTGATTGGCAACTTGTGGCATGTTATACGAAGTGCTTGCGTCTGTAGAGATGTGCGGGCCTTCATCCCTTTCTCCTGTAAACTGTATGTCGGCATGGTCGCTCACGTAATCTATGGTGCGCTGTTGTGGACTCTGCCATGAAACGAGTATTAAAGGTTTGTAAGCTGTCTCGGGATCAGCTCCCTCCAAAATTGCCTTGAATACTTGTGTCTCGGCTAATGCAGCATCTATCTCTTTTTGTTGCTGCAGAGCGTCTAATGTGGCTTGGAGACGGGCCTGTTCAGCCTGGCGTTCAACTTGGTGACGGGCCTGTTCGGCTTGGAATTCAGTTTGGAGTCGGGCCCATTCGGCTTGGAGTCGGGCCTGTTCGGCTTGTGATTCAGCTTGGAGACGGGCCTGTTCGGCTTGGAGTCGGGCCTGTTCGGCTTGTGATTCAGCTTGGAGACGGGCCTGTCTTTTATTTCTATTTCACTGTTTGCATGCGCAGCTCTGGCTTGAGCTGCCACTAGCTTAGCTCATGCTCTGGCGATAGTCATGCTTATTCTAGAACCACCTGATGACCGTGAACCAGCTTGCGATCTGACGTAACCGGAGCTTATAGACTGACTGTCACCTTCTACAGTTTCGTCTGCCTGTTTAAGGTCTTCTCCTCGCTGCAAAGCATTTTCGTTATTATCTTCTGACATGTTGATGTGAGGTAGATGTGCTCTATGAGGTTAAGGCTTACACTGGGTTCCTCCTGCTCTGTTCTTCACAGCTAGCCGTATTGCTATCTTTTCACTGATATCTTTTTACTGTACTGGCCGCGCTAGACGTGCTCCTATCTAGTTATCCAGCAAGTTAAACACTTATTCAAAATAATTCTTCGTGAATCCCTTTGATGTTTGAAGCCTTTACTTGAACAAATTTGTGAAAAGATATTGCGCTTGGCCTAACATATGAAATCAGATTACATTGGATTGTGAAACCCTTATGGAATCCTCCATTACTGCCAGGTTCTTCCTGGAATTCTACTTCCTGGGATTCTACTTCCTGGGTTACTCAGGAAGGAAGGTACGAAGGTCAAATGACCTCTCACAGGAAGAAAGGAACGAAGGTCAAATGACCTCTCACAGGAAGAAAGGAACAAAGGTCAAATGACCTCTGTTTCATACAAACACACTGCTAACACATTACCACCACCAGAGGGTGCTATCTGCACATAAAATAGTCAATCGGTCCAGAAAAGGAGGGCTGAGTGCTAGAAACAGATAAAATATGCCGGTGAATTTCATTGTGGCTTCTCCCGCTCCACCACTGTATCTTTTTTTAATATGAATTTAAATAAAGGAAACTACGATGATATGAGGCACGAGTTGGGTAGGATTGATTGGGGAATGTTACTCAAAGGGTTGACGGTGGATAGGCAATGGCAAACATTCAAAGGTCGCATGGATGAACTACAGAATTTGTTCATCCCTGTTGGCATAAAAATAAATCAAAAAAGATGACTCAACCGTGACTAACAAGGGAAATTAGGGATAGCATAAGATCCAAGGAGAAGACATATAAATTGGCCAGAAAAAGCAGTAAACCTGAGGATTGGGAGCAGTTTAGGATTCAGCAAAGGAGGACAAAGGGATTAATTAAGAGGGGGAAAATAGAGTATGAGAGTAAGCTTGCAAGGAACATAAAAACTGACTGTAAAAGCTTTTATAGATATGTGAAGAGAAAAAGATTGGTGAAGTCAAGCGTAGGTCCCTTGCAGTCAGAATCAGGGGAATTTCTAATGGGGAACAAAGAAATGGCTGACCAATTAAATACATACTTTGGTTCTGTCTTCACAAAGGAGGACACAAATAACCTCCCAGAGATGTCGGGAACATAGGGTCTAATGAGGGAGGAACTGAAAGAAATCAGTATTTGTAGGGAAATGGTGTTAGGGAAATTGACGGGATTGAAGGCCGATAAATCCCCAGGGCCTGATAATTTACATCCTAGGGTACTTAAGGAAGTGGCCCTAGAAATAGTAGATGCATTGCTGGTCATCTTCCAAAATTCGATAGACTCTGGAACAGTTCCCATAGATTGGAGGGTAGCTAATATTACTCCACTATTCAAAAAAGGTGGTAGAGAGAAAACGGGGAATTATAGACCGGTAAGCCTGACATCGGTAGTGGGGAAAATGCTAGAATCCATTAGAAAAGATGTAATAGCAGAGCACTTGGAAAACAGTGACAGGATCGGACAAAGTCAACATGGATTTACAAAAGGTAAATCGTGCTTGACTAATCTACTGGAATTTTTTGAGGATGTAACTGGTAGAATAGATAAGGGAGAACCAGTGGATGTGGTGTATTTGGACTTTCAGAAGGCTTTTGATAAGGTCCCGCATAGGAGATTAGCGTGTAAAGTTAAGGCACATGGGATTGAGGGCAAGGTACTGACTTGGATAAAGAACTGGTTGGCAGACAGGAAGCAAAGAGTTGGAATAAATGGCTCTTTTTCCGAGTGGCAGGCAGTGACTAGTGGGGTACCGCAGGGATCGGTCCTAGGACCGCAGCTATTCACAATATAGATAAATGATCTAGATGAGGGAACTAGATGTAATATCTCCAAGTTTGCAGACGACACAAAGCTGGGTGGGCGTGTGTGCTGTGAGGAGGATGCCGAGAAACTCCAGTATGATTTGGACAGGTTGGGTGATTGGGCAGAAGCAGGGCAGATGCAGTATAATGTGGATAAATGCAAGGTTATCCACTTTGGTGGCAAAAACAGGAAGGCAGATTATTATCTGAACGGCAATAGATTGGGAGAAGGGGAAGTGCAATGAGACCTGGGTGTCCTTGTGCACCAGTCACTGAAGGTAAGCATGCAGGTGCAGCAGGCGGTTAAGAAGGCAAATGGTACGTTGGCCTTCGTAGCGGGAGGGTTCGAGTACAAGAACAAGGATGTCTTGCTGCAGTTGTACAGGGCCTTGGTGAGACCACACCTTGAGTATTGTGTGCAGTTTTGGTTGCCTTATCTGAGGAAGGATGTTCTTACTATGGAAGCAGTGCAGCGAAGATTCACCAGACTGATACGTGGGATGGCAGGAATGACGTATGAGGAGAGATTGGGTTGATTGGGCTTATACTCGCTGGAGTTTAGAAGAATGAGAGGGGATCTCATTGAAACTTATAAAATTCTAACAGGACTGGACAGACTGGATGCAGGAAGGATGTTCCCGATAGCCGGGGAGTCCAGAACCAGGGGTCACAGTCTAGATTGGGAAAAGGGGAAGTGCAACGAGACCTGGGTGTCCTTGTGCACCAGTCGCTGAAGGTATGCATGTAGGTGCAGTAGGCGGTTAAGGCAGCAAATGGCATGTTGGCCTTCATAGCAAGAGGATTCGAGTACAGGATCAAGGAGGTCTTGCTGCAGTTGTACAGGGCCTTGGTGAGACCACACCTTGAGTATTGTGCGGGTTAGGTTGATTGGCCATGATAAAAATTGACCCTCAGTGTTAGGGGGGATTAAATACGTGGGGTTACAGGGTTACGGGGATAGAGCTTGGGTGGGATGGCTGTCGGTGTAGGGACCGAATGCTAGGGTTTGGATGATCAGCCATGATCTCGTTGAATGGCGGAGCAGGCTCGAAGGGCCGAATGGCCTACTCCTGCTTCTATGTTCTATGTTTCTATGTTTTGTTCGCCTTATCTGAGGAAGGATGTTCTTGCCATGGAGGGAGTGCAGCGAAGATTCACCAGACTGATACGTGGGATGGCAGGAATGACATGAAGAGAGATTGGGTCGATTGGGCTTGTATTTGCTAGCATTTAGAAGAATGAGAGGGGATCTCATTGAAACTTATAAAATTCTAACAGGACTAGACTGACTAGATGCAGAAAGGATGTTCCCGATGGCAGGGGAGTCCAGAACCAGGGGTCACAGTCTAAGGATAAGGGTTAAGCCATTTAGGACTGAGATGAGGAGGAATTTCTTCACCCAGAGAGTGGTGAACCTGTGGAATTCTCTACTGATATACCTATCAATTCATCCAATGAAAAGCGACGAGTTAAGATAGTAACTATAGGTCTTCATTGGCTAAATAACAGAGTCCACCCTCGTGGGTGATCGGGTCCAACAAGGAGGAATACCAGCCAGTCGACCACCTTTATACCTGGGCAAGCAGGCGGAGTCATGGGCGGAGTCAGCTGTGGTCAGCCCAGGTATAACAGCGTGACAAGAGGGGCCCCGGAGAAGTCAGCCATGTTGGTAGCGAGGTTCCCGCAGTCGACTTCCTGGGGGGTGGTGTTAATGGCCGTGCAAAGCAGTGACCGGATGGAATGCATCGCTGCCGGGAGGACTTCCTGCCAGCGAGAGGTTGGCAGGCCCTTAGACTTTAAGGCTAAGAGAACGGCCTTCCAGACAGTCGCGTTCTCTCTTTCCACCTGGCCGTTCCCTCTGGGGTTGTAGCTGGTGGTCCTGCTTGCAGCAATGCCTCTCGCTAGTAGGAACTGGCGAAGTTCCTCGCTCATGAAGGATGAGCCCCGGTCACTATGTATATAGTTCGGGAACCCGAACAAGGCGAAGAGGTCGTTCAGGCATTTGATGACCGTGGTACTGGTCATGTCTGGGCAGGGGAAGGCAAAGGGGAAACGGGAGTACTCATCAATGATGTTGAGGAAGTACACATTACGGTCAGAGGACGGGAGGGGCCCCTTAAAATCGATGCTCAAGCGCTCGAAGGGGCGGGTGGCCTTGATCAGGCTTGCTCTGTCCGGCCTAAAGAAATGCGGTTTGCATTCGGCACAGGTTTGGCAGTTCCTGGTCATGGTCCTGACCTCCTCGATGGAGTAGGGCAGGTTGCAGGCCTTAATGAAGTGGTAAAGTCTGGTGACCCCGGGGTGGCAGAGGTCGTTGTGGAGGGTCTGCAGTCTATCAATTTGCATGTTGGCGCATGTACTTCGTGATAAAGCATCTGGGGGTTCGTTCAGTTTACCAGGTCGGTACAAGATATCATAATCATAGGTGGAGAGCTCGATTCTCCACCTCAAGATCTTGTCGTTCTTGATTTTGCCCCTCAGCTTGTTATTAAACATAAAAGCGACTGAACGCTGGTCGGTGAGGAGGGTAAATCGTTTGCCTGCCAGGTAATGCCTCCAGCGTCGTACTGCCTCCACGATCGCCTGGGCCTCCTTCTCGACCGAAGAGTGTCGGATCTCAGGGCCCTGGAGGGTCCTTGAGAAGAAGGCCACAGGTCTCCCCGCCTGGTTAAGGGTTGCTGCTAGGGCGAAGTCGGATGCATCGCTCTCCACTTGGAAAGGGATAGACTCATCCACTGCGTGCATTGTGGCCTTAGCAATGTCTCCCTTTATGGGGGAGAAGGCTGCGCATGCTTCTGCCGTCAGGGGGAAGGAGGTGGACTTCATGAGGGGTCTGGCTTTGTCCGCATAATTCAGCACCCATTGGGCATAGTAGGCGAAGAGCCTCAGGGTTCTCTTCAGCGCCTTTGGACAGTGGGGGAGGGGTAGCTCCATGAGGGGGCGCATTCTTTCAGGGTCGGGGCCGATGACCCCGTTCTCTACTACGCAGCCGAGGATGGCGAGACGCGAGGTGTTAAACACACATTTCTCCTTATTGTAAGTGAGGTTCAGCTGTTCGGCCGTACGGAGGAATTTCTCCAGATTAACATCGTGGTCCTGCCGGTCGCGGCCGCAAATGGTGACTGTAAAGTCTGTGGGTTGTTTAGTTAATTAATACACAGACTACCAGAGTAACTTAAAACAGGACTTTACTATTCGAAGGTCAGGGCGAATCTGCCCAATAAATCCTGACACAACACTTATATACTGGTGTGGTCACCGTCGGTATTACAGTATACAGAAGCCAAACAAAGTAGTGCCACACCTAAAATAGTTCTCTTAAAGGTGAACGGTTACATACAATAGTTCTCTTAAAGGTAGACGGGTACATACACTACAATCCTCCCTTTTTAGCTTACAACATACTTATTCCCCATTAAACATAACATATAATCAACTTCATGTAAAACAATTCACAGATATAGTCTCTGCGGGAAACAGTTCACAGATTCAGTCTCTGCGGGAACAGTTCACAGATTCAGTCTCTGGTCTTGACTCGGTCCGAACAACATCTCTGTGGTGTAGCCGGTTCACATTTCTAGCGTGACTCATCCAATAGTCTTTCCCTTGGCTTAACAGCTTGAACTTCCGTCCTGCTGAACCAGCAGTGCTGACTTTTACAAACAGCTGGACTGCCTTGGTAATTTTTCCTACTTTCCAACTGATTTGGCCCCCTTTGTAGAGCCCACGTGCATGATCTGATAGAAGTGATAATGATTTAGATGGTTATCGTCTTCTGCTTCGTCTTTTTCTTTTCTGCTTCTTGGAGACTCTCGGGGCTCCCTTATCCGCTGCCAGCTGTAGCGCCACCATCTCCCTATGTTCCTTAGACTTTAAGTGCTTCATCCTGATTTCTGCACTTTGGGAGTTTTCATCACAAGCTGGGCAGACCAAGTCATCGTAATATTCCGTGTCACTCAACAGGTCATGGTAATATTCGGTGTCGTCCTGAGCTAGTCTAGCGAGAGGGCCTGCTACTTCTTCCTTACCCAACTGGACGTTACCCGACTGTTGTTCCCTCCCTAGACATCTTTCCTGAAGAGACTTCTTCATGCGTTCATATTCATCCCGCTCTTCCTGGGTTTCCTGCCAATCCTTCACTAATGACCTCCCTAGACATCTTTCCTGAAGAGACTTCTTCATGCGTTCATATTCATCCCGCTCTTCCTGGGTTTCCTGCCAATCCTTCACTAATGACCTCATTTGTGATTCCAATACTTCCCCTTCCATTGGGGATTGATTGATCGGGCTATTCAATCCTTCTACTGGAGCAGCTGTTTCAACATTCTGTAGTTCACATTGACGTGATTCAGCATACTTTCGGCAGCCCCGTAAAATCTGTGTTGCAACCTCAACTATTCCCCAAACTTTTGAGATCTCCGAACCCCTTCCCTTTGAAGATTGAAGCTCATGTTCAAATGGTTCCCATTGCAGAGTCTTGTCTCTCAGCATATGAAGGAGTTGGCTGACCGTTAACTCTTCCACGGGGACCCTGTGGATCAGAGTCTTCTCCATTTCATCCACCTTTTCCTCCAATGCTTTCACCTTTTTTTCCTCTTGTACTTTGGCTTTAAGCGCTCAGAGAAGTTGCACCTTGATGCTCTCTAGCTCATGTTCAGGGGCCATTCTTACAGTCTCTGTGTTTCTTACAGTTGCCTTTTCTTTCACTGAAAGAATTCCCAGTTGAATCTGTTCTTCAAGTTGTTGAACCTCGGTCATTGCCGCCTCATATTTGTCTTGGGTTTCCTTCAATATTTTTATGAGTTCTTGGACATCTTGACTTTCATGTTCTGCCATGTCTTTCACCTCTAATTTCTCATCGATGGATGGAACTTCTACCGATGAGTCTGTCTTGGCCTTGAGCTCATCAAGAATTTCCTGCAGCCTTTGGACTTCTTGCTCATGTTCAACCTTTAGCTGCTCATAAGCTTCCACTGAAACTAGCTTTCCGGAGGTTGCCGAGTTAACCCCCTCCAGAATTGTAGCCTGGGCCTGTTCATACTGTTCCTTCAACTTCTCAAACTCTGCTTGTAAGGAGTCGTAGAGAAGAACTGGAATAAAATCCTGTCTTCCTGAAGATTCCTCTTTATTTGCTTCTTTCTGCAAATATTCTAACTCCTGAACATCATAAGGGAGATGTGATCGGTGATTGGTCACGATGGCTCTATGGTCGCTCCCTGCTTGAGCTAGCTGCTTCTGTTGTCTTTCCAGATTCTCCCATTCGGTGTCATAGAACTTTTTCATTGTTTTCATCTCTTGTACGAGACGGTAACTCAATTGTTCTAATTGTTGTCGTAATTTGAAATAAAGTTGAGTCCGAGCTCGGTGTTCTTCCGTCATGGATATGTCCTTAAACTGAACAGACTCAGAATTCTCTGTCAAACTATGTTGTCGTTGTTCGGTGGAGATCTGTTCTGAAACTTTGTTCTTCTCTGGAGCATAAGCCTTTCTGCATGCCTTCGTTTTTCCAACCTTAGTCGGCAAGTCCATTTTAGCCTTGTCTTTCACATTTGGGTTGGTCTTATCGTCATCCGATTCAGAATCTGAGCTGATTGTCTGCACCGAGTCCTCACTCGTTATGGCTTTTAGATAGTGCCATTCCATGTCTATTTTCTTGATCCACTCCCATCCTAGAAGTGGTGGTCCTCCCTCAGGTAGTACGTATAAGTTCATTCTTGGGTGTTCTTTACCCCTATCTCTCACCTTGACTCTTATCTTTCCCATGGGGTATACTTTATGCCCCGTGTATGTCTGCAATACGAACTTGGTATCTCTTAAGGGTATATGTGAGAATAGCTGGTGGTAATCCCTTCGATTTATGACTGATAGAGCTGATCCAGTGTCCAACTCCATTTTCACTTGGACTCCAGCTATTTTTAGCATGACCCAGATAGTTTGTAAGTCAGCTTCCTTACTCACATTGTGAATTCTCAGACTACCCAGCTCCTGGCCGTTTGGGTCTGAGTCCGAATTCTGTTCGTCTGAACTCTTCTCAGCCACCTTGTGTACCTTGTTGTACTTTTCCTGTGATGGCTTCCTTTGGTTGTTGGTCCTTTGGTTGTTGGTCTTCTTCCCTGACCGGCATACCTTAGCTATGTGACCCAGTTTGCCACATTTCCTACATTCCTGGTTCTTAAACCAGCATTGGTTCTGGTCGTGTGTTGTCTTCCCACAACGATAACATTTTGTTGTTGTCGAGGTAATTTGATCCACACTGAGTGCCGCTGTCTTTAGCTGCATTTCCGCAGTTCCCTTCGCTGCGGCTTCGTGCGATGCTGCAATAAGGACAGCCCTGTCAAGTGTAAGGTCGTTCTCTTCGAGTAGTCGCTTTTGCGTTCCTTCCTTTGCCAATCCGCACACGAACTTGTCTCGCAATGCCTCTGTCAGGTTCCCTCCAAACTGGCAGTATTTCGCTAGTCTACGCAGTTCGACCAAGTATTCTGCGTTGCTTTCGTCTTTCCGTTGCATTCTCGCATAGAATTTGAATCGTTCCACCAACATCAACGGTGTGGGGTTCAAGTGATCCTTCAGAACAGCCACAATATCATCGATAGTCTGATCCGCCGGTTTAGCTGGTGATAGTAGATGCTTCAAGAGCCCGTATGTCTTCGCGCCCATCGAGTTTAGCAAGGTTATAGCTTTGTCATCTTCTTCTATTTTATTGGCCTCACAATAGATCTCAATGCGTTCCACATACGTGGCCCAGTCTTCTACCTCGGAATTAAAATCGTTGATGTTACCATGCTTAGGCATCTTCCTCTCTTCCTGATAAACACCACGAATTATTTCTTTAAAAAAAATTTTTTCATGATGGCGGTTCCCGCGAAAATGGCGGTTTCCCGCGCTTATCTCCTCTCCCCGCCCACTTCAATGGTGGTTTCCCGCTTCTGTCTTCTTCCCCGCCTAATGGCGGCTTCCCGCGTTTCTTCCCTGGCGGGAGGGGTACACTTTCCCCACGGGCGACGGCCGCTGGCTTTCAGGTTCACAGACCGCGCGTCGGCTTCAGTGCTTTCCCTTTTCTCGGCAGGGCAACCGGCGCTGGGTACACCCCGTTGATGGCGAACAGTTTCAGCCGCTGGGCTGGCTCTCGCTCAGTTCCCCTTGCTCGGGCTCTGTCTCTCTCCCGCTCGCTCGGCTCTACCGGCGCTGGGTACACCCCGTTGACGGAGAACAGTTTCAGCCGCTGGACTGGCTCTCGCTCAGTCTCCCTTGCTCGGGCTCTGTCTCTCTCCCGCTCGCTCGGCTCTACCGGCGCTGGGTACACCCCGTTGACGGAGAACAGTTTCAGCCGCTGGACTGGCTCTCGCGCAGTCTCCCTTGGTCGGCTCTGCCTCTCCCGCTCGCTCGGCTCCCAATCGCGCCTCCCAGCCCTCTCGCAGTCCGGTGCTTCCCTCCCCGGCTGCGGTTGAGTTTATCTCTTCCCGCGCCTACGTTCCCGGTCGCAGCGCTTCGTGGCTTCGGTCGCTGCCCGGCCTTTTTCGCCGGTCGCGGTCCAGCTGTCTCACGACGCTGTTGCGTCCCCCAGCCTGTCTGTACCGCGGCTTCCTTGCTCCACGCTGCCCCAGTCTCAGCGCCTCTGGACCCGACTTCTGTCCGGCTCCTTTCCCCCTCGACCGTGGTCGAGTGCACCGCCCTTATCCTCTGGTTATTCTTTTTACTTTCCCTTACTCACAGTCACCGTGGCCGCCTTGCTTCTCGTGCTGATCGGCTCACTCCTCACCGTGGCAGAAGGGACAGTCAGTGCCTGTTGCTGATGGAAGTCTTTGTCTCTAAATTCTTCCTCCTTTCTAGTTCTGCAGCCTCGGGTTTTCTCCCAGCAGAACGACGAGGGCGGTTGCCTCTTCTCGACGCTCGTTAACTGCTTCGGAAGTATTGTTGCCGCAGGGTACGATCGGACTCGTCGCCACTGTAAAGCCTGTGGGTTGTTTAGTTAATTAATACACAGACTACCAGAGTAACTTAAAACAGGACTTTACTATTCGAAGGTCAGGGCGAATCTGCCCAATAAATCCTGACACAACACTTATGTACTGGTGTGGTCACCGTCGGTATTACAGTATACAGAAGCCAAACAAAGTAGTGCCACACCTAAAATAGTTCTCTTAAAGGTGAACGGTTACATACAATAGTTCTCTTAAAGGTAGACGGGTACATACACTACAGTGACGTTATCTAGATAAGGGAACGTGGCCTGCAGCCCGTTCTGGTCAACCATCCGGTCCATCTCCCTTTGGAAGACCGAAACCCCATTGGTGACGCCGAAGGGAACCCTAAGGAAGTGGTAGAGGCGGCCATTCGCCTCGAAGGCGGTATACTGGCGGTCCTCAGGGCGGATAGGGAGTTGGTGATAGGCCGACTTAAGGTCGATGGTGGAGAATACCCGGTACTGTGCAATCTGATTGACCATATCAGATATGCGGGGAAGTGGGTATGCGTCCAGCTGGGTGTACCGGTTTATGGTTTGGCTGTAGTCGATGACCAGGCGGTTTTTATTGCCGGTCTTAACGACTACGACCTGGGCACGCCAGGGGCTGTTGCTCCTCTCGATGATGCCCTCCTTCAGGAGACGCTGCACCTCAGAGCTAATAAAAGCTCTGTCCCCGGCGCTGTACCGCCTGCTCTTGGTGGCGACGGGTTTACAGTCGCGGGTGAGGTTAGCGAACAGGGAGGGGGGCGGGACCTTGAGGGTGGATAGGCCGCAGGTGGTATGCGGTGGGCGGTTTAAAGGCTGCTGGTTGTCGACTGTGAGTGGGGGGAGGGGTCCACCGTATGCCAAAGTGACACTTTGAAGGTGGGATTGGAAGTCCAGCCCTAGTAGGACGGCAGCGCAGAGCTGGGGCAGGACGAGGAGTTTAAAATTTTTATACTCCGTGCCCCTAACTGACAGGGTCACAACACAGTAGCCGCTGATGTCTGTAGAATGGGACCTCGACGCCATCGAGATCCGGTTGCGCGTTGGCCGGACAGTGAGGGAGTAGTGGCTCACCGTGTCTGGATGGATGAAACTCTCCGTGCTTCCGCTGTCGAACAGGCAGGTCGTGGCGTGGCTGTTTACTCTGATGTCCATCATGGACTTGGACAGGTGATGCGGGCGAGCTTGGTCCAGTGTGACGGAGGCTAGTGTATGGCTGAGCGAGCTGCTGTAGTCTGCGGGTGAGGCGGTGGTCGGGTCTGGAGACAAGGTGGCGGTCGAGTGTGGTGGACAAAATGGCGGCGCCCACGAGGTTGAATAAAATGGCGGAGAAGATGGCCGCCCCCACAACTCACATGAGGCACTGCTGGTGTCGGTGGCCTTGATCAAAGATGGCCACCCCCACGACTCACACGAGGGGATACTGGCATCTGTGGCCTTGATGAAAGATGGCCGCCCCCACAACTCACATGAGGCACTGCTGGCGTCTGTGGCTCTCCCCCTGCAGGCCTTAGCGAAGTGGCCTTTCTTGTGGCAATCGGAGCAAGTCGCGTTTCTTGCAGGGCAGCGCGTCCTCGGGTGTTTCGCCTGGCCACAGAAGAAGCAGCCGGCGGCCCGATCGCGGGGCTCCGATGTTGCAGCCGGTACCGGGGGTGGCGGTCCCGATCGGTTCTGGGACGCCGACGCTGATGTAGGTCCCAGAGGCAGTGGTGCGAGGGGTATTGCAGCCGGGGTCGGGCCGGAGTCCCAGGGTCGCGCAGCACAGTACCTGGAATACGCCTCGAGGTCCCGATGGGCCACTTCCAGAGAGCGAGCGAGGGCTGCAGTTGTATTCAGGTCGAGGTCCTTTGATTCGAGCAGTCTTTGCCGTGAGTAGTCGGACCGAAGGCCTTTCACGAAGGCATCGCGGATATTCCCTTCAGTATTTTCTGCAGCCGTTACAGCTTTAAAGTCACAGTCCCTGCCGAGTGTTTGTAGCGCCCGTAAAAATTCATCTACAGACTCTCCTGGCTGTTGCGAGCGGGATCTTAGGAGATGTCTGGCATACATAGAGTTTACCAGGCTCCGGTACTGCTCTTTCAGCAGGTTGAGGGCGTCCTCGTATGTAGTAAGGTCCTGGATGATTGCAAATACTTTAGGGCTCACTTGGGCGGTCAGAACTCTTAGCTTGGATCCCGGAGGCACGCCGGATTCTCCCAGGTAGGATTCAAAACAGCTCAGCCAGTGTTTGAAGTCGAGGGCTGAGTTCGCTGCCTGTGGGTTTAGATCCAGGTACGGCGGTCGGAGGGCTCGCAGCCAGGCCGGCTGCTGTGGCTGTTGTAGCTGGCCGTTTGGCTGGTCGTTTGGCTGCTCCGATCCACTCATTTCAAAATTTAGCCAATAAAATTGATATACCTATCAATTCATCCAATGAAAAGCGACGAGTTAAGATAGTAACTATAGGTTTTTATTGGCTAAATAACAGAGCCCACCCTCGTGGGTGATTGGGTCCAACAAGGAGGAATACCAGCCAGTCGACCACCTTTATACCTGGGCAAGCAGGCGGAGTCATGGGCGGAGTCAGCTGTGGTCAGCCCAGGTATAACAGCGTGACAAGAGGTGACCTTGTGTAGTGATACAACAGTGTAAACAGTGATAACCATAGTGCAATGATATAAACAGTGATAACCATAGTGTAACGATAGTGAACGATAAAAGTGGTTTACCACATCTACCACAGAAGGCAGTTGAGGCCAATTCATTAAATATATTCAAGAAGGAGTTGGATATATTTTTAAGGCTAAAGGGATCAAGGGGTATGGGGAGAAAGCAGGGACCGGGTACTGAATTTGAATGATCAGCCATGATCTCATTAAATGGCGGAACAGGCTCGAGGGGCCGAATGGCCTACTCCTGCTCCTATCTTCTATGTTTCTCCCCTCAGCCTCCTCTGTTCCAAAGAAAACAACTCCAGCCTATCCAATCTTTCCTCATAGCTAAAATTCTCCAGTCCTGGCAACATCCTGGTAAATCTCCCCTGTACCCTCTTTAATCACATCCTTCCTGTAAGGACGCAACTGCTGCCAATGAACTGGAAGCTGCGAAGAAGCGTTCTGCGCATGCGCGCTTCTGGTTTGTTACAGGAGCGAGTTCATTAAAAAAAATGTTTAAAAGCAGGGAAAGGAGCGGGCTCTTTGGAAAAAATGCCGGGGCGGGAACGGGCTCTGGGGAAAAATGTCGGGGCGGGAACGGGCTCTTTGGAAAAAATGCCGGGGCGGGAACGGGCTCTGGGGAAAAATGTCGGGGCGGGAATGGGCTCTGGGGAAAAATGCCGGGGAGGGAGCAGGCACGGGGTGTAGTGTATGTACCTTTAAGAGAGAACTACTTTTACAGCTCCTGTATACCGTAGTACCGGCAGTGACCACACCTGTATATAAGCCTTGAGCATGCCTCTGTACCCCAGTCTTGAGACTACCCTACTCCAGTAAATACCTGTTGATTGTTAAGTTACAGCATCCGTGTGGTTATTGGAAAACATCATACTCTCAGAATCACGGAACTAACAGTGGCGACGAGTGTCGATTCGAATCTACCTGCACCTCTGCATTTCCCTTCGAGGATTCGCTCCGGGAGGGCGGTGGAAGAAAGTCGAGGCCAGAAACACGGGTGTCGACCACGAGCAACCGCCCAGTCATCCGGCAGAGAGAGTGAACATTGCAGGGGAGGCTGTGGAGAGCCGGGCTTGGTTCCCCAGCCATGACGATCAGCAATAGACTGACGACAGGTACAGCGCAGACCCTTCCCGGACAGCGGCGGCTGGAGCCGACTGACGGCGGAGAGAAAGCCGAGCAGTGTCGACGGGGTAAGACAGAGGGGGAAGCGCACAGGGCGCAGCCAGGGGTTGAAAACCAAGTGGCGTCGAGGAAAAACAAAACGGAGAGAGAGAGGGTAAAGCAACAGCCGGGTTTAGGACCGAGCGGCGGAAACGGGAAAGGCGCACAAAAAAAAAAGAACGCGCAGAGCACAAGGGCTGAACAGTGTCCGCGGGGAGAAGAAGGGAGAGCGCGGGAGACACCATTGAGCCGCAGAGAAGAAGGACGAGCGCGGGAGACGCCATTTTTAGAAGCCACAGCGGAGAAGAAGGGCGAGCGCGGGAAGGAAGGAAAGCGCGGGAGACGCCATTTTGTGCCAGCAGAGAATAAGGAAGCGCGGGAGACGCCATTTTTGACAGTTAAATCACACCCAGGGGTGCCGAAGAGTGGCAGTATCTCTACGTTCGACAATGAAGTCGAAGATTGGGTGACATATGTGGAACGTATTGAGGTGTACTGCAGGACGAATGAAGTGCCAGATGCTAGGAAAGCACTGGTTTTGTTAAATTCCATGGGTGCAAAAACTTATGGGTTACTGCGAATCCTAATAAGCCCAGAGAAGCCTGTGAACAAGATTTTCGAAAGCATAGTAGAAATCCTACAGGACCACTTAAACCCCACACCGCTGCTGATAGCAGAACGATTTAAGTTCCATAAAAGGAACCAACACAAAGGCGAAAGCAATGCTGAGTACCTAACGGAACTGCGCAAGCTATCGAAACACTGCCAGTTTGGAGCGGGACTAGCAGATACGTTAAGGGACAAGTTTGTGTGTGGGCTGCAAAGTGAAGGAACCCAGAAACGGCTTCTATCAGAAAAGGATCTTACGCTGGACAAGGCTTTCAGTATGGCAGTATCACACGAAGCAGCCGCAAGAGGCGCTGCAGAGATACAACGGAGACCACAAGAATATGGCACCAATGAAATGTCCTATGGAACAGGGAAGTTCTATCGCTGCGGCAGAACAACACATGACCAGAAGGATTGTTGGTTCAAGGACCAAGTGTGCAGACAGTGTGGAAAAGCAGGACACATAGCAAGAATCTGCAGGTCTGGGAAGAAAACCAACAGTAAGAAATCTCCACAGGAGAAGTACAAAAAGGTACACCAGGTGATGGACAGTAGTTCAGATGAACAGAAAAGTGACACAGACTCCGGAAGCAAGGAGCTGGGTTGTCTGAAACTACATAAGGTAACCAAAATGGAGGATCACCAGACTATCTGGGTTACACTCAAGATAGATGGAGTCCAAGTGAAAATGGAATTGGACACAGGATCAGCCCTAACGGTCATAAGCCAAAGGGACTACAAGCGGCTATTTTCACATATACCCTTGAAAGCTACAGAGATTGTCTTGAAGACGTACACGGGGCAAAAAGTCTACCCCAAAGGAAAAATAAGGGTGAAAGTGATATATAAAGACCAGGAAATACCTAAAATGGATATATATGTATTGCCAGATGGAGGACCACCACTGCTAGGACGTGAATGGATCCAGAAGATACAATTAGATTGGCATTCCATACAGGCACTGAAAGTTGAGGCCAAAAAGGATGACGACATCACACCTGGACGACTGTCAAAAATGCTAACTGACGCAGAAGAAATGTTCCAGGAGGGACTCGGAACACTAAAAGGCATAACAGCAACGATTAAAATAGAGGAAAATGCAAGCCCAAAGTTTCTTAAGGCCAGACCAGTGCCTTATGCGATCAGACCAGCTGTCGAAGCAGAGCTGGAAGGGTTGGAATGTTCAGGACTACTGTCCAAAGTAGACTGGAGCGAGTGGGCTACACCCATCATTCCTGTAATGAAGAGGTCGTTGAGTAATACGCCTGGGGAACCAAAGAAGGTCCGCATCTGTGGGGATTTTAAGGTGACAGTGAACCCAATCCTTCACACGGTACAATATCCGCTTCCACGACTTGAGGATATTTTCGCCTCGCTATCTGGAGGTAAACGCTTCACCAAAATTGATCTAGCCCAGGCGTACTTGCAAATGGAGGTAGAAGAAGCCTCGAAACAATACCTTACGACTAACACTCATAAAAGTCTTTATCAATACAACTGGCTGGTGTTCGGGGTAGCATCGGCTCCGGCTATTTGGCAAAGGGCGATGGATCAAGTCCTGCAAGGGATTCCAGGGACCCAGTGTTATTTGGACGACATCCTGGTCACGGGCGAAAATGACAGTGATCACCTTGCCAACTTGGAGAAGGTGCTCACCAGATTAAAGGAATATAGGCTACGAGCTAATCGCCACAAGTGCGAGTTTTTCCAGAAGCAGATCTCGTATTGTGGCCATGTCATCGATGAAGAGGAGTTACATAAGTCCCCTGAAAAGATTGAGGCAGTAGTCAAGGCTCCAGCACCGGAAAATGTGTCACAACTGAGGTCGTTCCTCGGGCTGGTAAACTACTACCATAAGTTCTTACCAAATTTGTCCACGGTATTATACCCACTGAACACCCTACTGCAAACAGGGGTACCATGGAAGTGGGATGACGAACGTTAATGAGCTTTCCAGAAGTGTAAAGAATTGATCACATCAAAAGAAGTGTTGGCCCATTTCAACCCAGCACTACCAATTCGTTTGGCATGTGATGCATCACCCTATGGTATTGGAGCGGTGCTGTCGCACAAATTCCCAGACGGGTTGGAGAGGCCAGTAGCCTTTGCGTCTCGGTCACTAACCTCAGCCGAGCGCAACTACGCCCAGATTGACAGGGAGGCCCTCAGCCTAGTATGGGGAGTAAAAAAATTCAACCACTATCTGCATGGGCAGAAGTTCCCCTTGCTGACTGACCACCAACCACTTGTCTCCATCTTTAATCCTAAGAAGGGCGTTCCAGTGATGACGGCACAACGGTTACAAAGATGGTCCCTGTTTCTAGGGGCGAATCAATATGAAATAGAATATAAAGGCACGAAACAGCATGGAAACGCTGATGGGCTATCGCACCTGCCACTGCCTACTGTGGAGGAAGCACCAGCAGTGGACCCTATCGAGATATTTTATTCGTCAATAATTGAACGATTGCCAGTAACGAACGCGGATACAGAGAAGGAGACCCGCAATGATTCGACGCTGTCTCGGGTATATGATTTGACGGTGAGGGGATGGCCAACACATGGCGACTCATTGTTGCCAGCATTCTCATCCAGAAGAGAACAGCTGTCAGTATGCCAGGGGACAGTGATGTGTGGATCCAGAGTGGTGATTCCACCCAAGTTAAGGGAGAGAGTGCTAAATGAGCTGCAGGAAGGTCATCTGGGGGGAGTGAAAATGAAAAGCCTTGCTAGGGCTTATGTGTGGTGGCTGGGAATCGATCAACAAATTGAAGACCTAACCAAGAGCTGCTCAGGATGCCAGAAGGTTCAAAATGCACCACCACATGCCCCTCTACACCCATGGGAGTGGCCCTCCTCTCCATGGCAATGGGTGCATATTGATTTTGCTGGTCCATTCATGGACTCAATGTTCTTAATAGCAGTGGATGCTCATTCGAAGTGGCCTGAGGTGATAAAAATGTCCTCAACCACTACAGAGAAAACGATTGCAGTCCTACGGACCATATTTGCCAGAAACGCCTTGCCAGAGCAGATTTGCTCTGATAATGGACCACAGTTTGTGTCCGAAGAGTTTCGAAAGTTTATGAGAAGGAATGGGGTAAGGCATTACACATCCGCCCCGTATCATCCAGCCACAAATGGATTGGCTGAGAGGTTCGTACAAACCTTTAAGAAGGCGATAAAGGCCATGTGCGACGATGAAATTCCACTACAGCATAAGGTGGACAATTTCTTATTAGCCAACCGAAACGTGACACATGGAGTTACCAACCAGACCCCGGCCATGATGTTCTTTAACCGAAGGTTGCGATCTCGTCTGGACTTGCTTAGACCAAATGTGCAAAGAAATGTTGAGGATAAACAATTCCAGCACATCAATGAGAAGCCGACAAGGAGCTTCAATGTAGGACAACCAGTCTTGGCCCATGACTACCGAACAGAGAAATGGCAACCCGGAACGATATGCACACGGCCGGGGCCATTAATGTACACAGTGGATGTCGGGGAGAACATTGTGAGATGCCACGTTGATCAGATCTTAGCGTCACAGGAACGAGTCAACTCCATGTCTTGCGTACCTGGGGATGAACCCGACATACCGGTATCATCTACCTCCGAACCAGTAGCAGTGGAACCCGATGAACTAACCAATGAAAAGGGGCCAGAATCGCCTCCGCACCAAGAACAAGAACCTCAGGAAAGGCGCTATCCCGAAAGGATCAGGAAGCCGCCCCAAAGACTGAATCTATAAATGGACTATTGTTGTTTAATGTACTAATTGTTATTTGAATATTATGGGTACTACTAATCTAAAAGGGGAGGAATTGTAGTGTATGTACCTTTAAGAGAGAACTACTTTTACAGCTCCTGTATACTGTAGTACCGGCCGTGACCACACCTGTATATAAGCCTTGAGCATGCCTCTGTACCCCAGTCTTGAGACTACCCTACTCCAGTAAATACCTGTTGATTGTTAAGTTACAGCATCCGTGTGGTTATTGAAAAACATCATACTCTCAGAATCACAGATCTAACACTGGGGAAAAATGCCAGGAAGGGAGCGAGCTCTGGGGAAAAATGCCAGGGAGGGAGCGGGCTCTGGGGAATAATGCCAGGGAGGGAGCGAGCTCTGGGGAAAAATGCCGGGGAGGGAGCGGGCTTGTGTAAAAAAAACAGAAACATCATGGTTCCGGTTTAAGATTAATGTGCAGTACGTTTCTGCCCAGCTTCCGGTCGTTGGCAGCTGTCACTCCGTTCCTGTAATGTGGTGATCAGAACTGTACACAGCACTCTGGCTGTGGCCTAACTAGTGTTTTATACAGTTCAAACATAACCTCCCTGCTCTTATATTCTATGCCTCGGCTAATAAAGGAATGTATCCTGTTTGCTTTCTTAACCACCTTTTCTACCTGTCCTGCTACCTTCAGGGATCTGTGGACATGCACTCCAAGGTCCCTCTGTTCCTCTACACTTCTCGGAATCCCAGCATTTAATGTGCATTCCCTTGCCTTGTTAACCCTCCCAAAATGTATTACCTCACACTTCTCCAGATTGAATTCCATTTGCCACTTTTCTACCCACCTGACCAGTCCATTTAATGTCTTCCAGCAGTCTACAGCTTTCTTCCTCACTATCAATCAAACAGCCAATTTTTGTATCATTTGCAAACTTCTTAAGCATGCCCCCTACATGGAAGTCTAAATCATTGATATATACCACAAAAAGCAAGGGGCCTAGTACTGAGCCCTGTGGAACCCACTGGAATAGCCTTCCAGTCACACAAACACCCGTCAACCATTACCCTTTGCTTCCTGCCACTTAGCCAATTTTCGATCCAACTTGCCACTTTCCCTTGGATCCCATGGGCTTTATCTTCTCTGGCCAGTTTGCCATGTGGGACCTTGTCAAAAAGCCTTGCTAAAATCCATGTAGACTACATCAAATGCACTACCCTCATCAACCCTCCTTGTCACCTCCTCAAAAAATTCAATCAAGTTAGTCAGACACGACCTTCCCTTAACAAATCCATGCTGACTATCCTTGATTAGTCTGTGCCCTTCTAAATGACGATTATTACTGTCCCTCAGAATTTTTTCAAATAATTTGCCCACCACCGAGGTTAGGTAGATTTGTTCTGTAGGTGGCCAATACATATCCACATGCAGACAGACCTAATCATGGCATTCAATGGAAAATATCCCTCCTAAAGATGTCAGCTGTGGCTCAGTGGTAGCACTCATGCCTCTGAGTCAGAAGGGCGTGAGTTCAAGTCCTACTCCAGACAGTTAAGCCCATAATCTAGGCTGACACTTCAGTGCAGGGCTGTCAGAGGTGCTGTCTTTCAGATGTCAAACTGAGGCCCTATCTGCCCTTTCAGTTTGATGTAAAAGATCCCATGGCACTATTCAAATAAAAGCAGTGTCCTGGCCAACATTTATACATCACTAAAACAGATTATTTTGAGATTCAGTCTTGTTTTTTGTGAGACCTTGCTGTGTGCAAATTGGCTGATGCATTTCCCTCTGCTACAACAGTGACTACACTTCAGAAGTACTTCATTGGCTGTGAAGTGCTTTGAGATGTTCTGAGTTGGGGTGCTATATAAATGCAAGTTCTTTCTTTAAATGCGTTTTCATTGTTGTTTCAATCTTTGTCAAAAGTACACACGCTACAATCTACTGCTGGTGTCTGCAGAGTTCTCAGCACTGAAAATCCGTGACTTCCCCTTGCTGATGTATCTCCAAATCTAATATCCTCCAGCATCAGGTGTCAACCAGTTTAATTGGGAGGATGTGAACACTACCAAGAAGAGACTGGTTTCCTGAACCAGTAATCCATCATTTGCTGTGATACGTATCTGCTCACTTACTGCTTGTTAGAGTGATGTTTTCAAAGGGACTGCTTTTACAACAAAGCAGATACACTTGTACATTGCAGGGATGTTGGAAATGGACGTATGAACAGTCATGTGGAAGTCCCACTATGTTCTATTTCCCCCCGTTAATGCTACCATTGAACTTTTTACTCTCTGATGTGTTAATGTGATGTTAATTTTGGCAACTAATGAGGACAGGGTGGCAAGGATACAACATATGGCTCAGTTATGTTCATATTTAAAGAGAAACAGGTACTCAATCTTTTATGTCGAACCTGGACTCTTGTACAGAAAAGTGTATTCTCTATGTTTTTAGTCTCTAATTATAGGCTTTGAAAGCCAGCTGTTCAGTCATTACAGTTAGGGTATTACACGGCAGGAGTTCCTCTATTGTTTTCAGTTGGGTGCATGCTCTAACAAAGAGAGTTGCAGAACTGAAGTTGTATTCTTAAAAAAATTAACTCCTTAAAGACGAATTAGGTTAAAATGGGATTCAGGGTTATAAGGATAGAGTTAGTTAAATGCTGTTTGAAGCAGAATGATTTGTGAGCTGATTGAACCATAGAACTGTCCACACCAAGGAAGGAAACCAATCGTGGATGAATAATGTGTGGTCACAGAATCACAGCAACCCCACAGTGCAGATAGAGGCCATTTCGGCCCATCGAGCCTGCACCGACACATATCCCACCCGATCCCCGTTACCCCTACGCCAACACATATCCCACCCTATCCCCGTAACCCCACGTATTTAATCCCCCTAACACTAAGGGTCAATTTATCATAGCCAATCAACCTAACCCGCACATCTTTGGACTGTGGGAGGAAACCGGAGCACCCGGAGAAAACCCACGCAAACACGGGGAGAATGTGCAAACTCCACACAGACAGTCATCCGAGGCCGGATTTGAACCCGGGTCCCTGGCGCTGTGGGGCAACAGTGCTAACCACTATGCCACCGTGCTGGTTAGATAGATAAATATTTGGAGTTTCACCTGATTTACCTGAACACAGGGAGAAACTTTGTAGAACTTTTCCTAGAGAGATTAAATAGGTCAGATCCATGCAAAAGGAACAGAATTGATGAGCCAAATGGCCTTTACTTATTCCATTCTTCCTTATGTTCTTACTTAATGACTGAACAACTGATATTTTACAGCGAGTAAAGGAAATGGAAAATGCTGAGAAATTACAAGGACAATCAAGTTCTAACGTAAGTATCTACAGTATTTTACAAGCCACGTATTAAGTCAACTATTTTCCAAATTTTAATATGTTCCACTGAATCAGGCTGTGCCCTTATGTGACAATGGCAGTGGCAATTTTGTACTAGTCCAAAAAGAGTAAACTTTATGAATCCTATTTTTCAAAGCAATTTTTAAACTCCAGTTCTAAGTTATTTTCTTTTTGGTTCACAACTGCCACCCAACAATTCCCATCCATGAGGGAGGATGGGGGATATGCTCACAGGCCGCTGTCAATGTCACACTGCAAGGTATGTGAGCGTGGTTTGGGTTCAACCTCAGATTTGCTCTTTGTTTCATGCGAGCAGTACTCCATCTTCATGCTGCAGAACTTCCTGACACCATGGGGGTGATTTTGTCAATGGGAGCGCGTTGGAGGTGGGACTGCTGCTTGTTGGGTTTTAGTCCCACCTCCATCGACTTGTGGCCAACCCACGCTATTTTCCCTTGATTGACCTTGTTAAGCCCGCCCAGCGGGAATAGCAGGCCAATTAAGGGGAAGCCAGTTACAGAGAACATCAACGTATGATGTTTCATCTGTCAAAAAGTTTTGACAGATGAATTGTCATCGTTTGACAGCTCTGTGAAGCTGTCAAACACTGACATTCTCTGTAGTTTGATGAGTTCTTGTATTCAAGACTCATCGATCCTCTTGTGAGCAGAAATTAGATGGTTGTTGCATCGGAGAATGCAGCAGCCATCTGTCATCTCTGCCGGTGAGATGCAAAAGTCTCCAGTTCCCCAACTGTTGAAGCCTGCAGGAAGAAACAAAGGTAAGTAAACATTTTCTATCACTTTCCACTCACCTCACACACTTACCTCTCCACACTTGCACCCATCACTTACCTTCACAGCACACTTTTGGACCCCTCCGACCCCTGCAGACCCACTGCTCGCCTCGGTGACCCTAGCAGGGTTTCCCGACGTTGGGAAGCCCGCACCTCTGCTGGAAAAATGGGGATAATCCTCTTAACTTAAGTGGCTGTAATCCGCTTCCCGCCTCCAGGAGACGGGACCCAGCGTGGGTCAGCTACCCGCCTCCTGGGAAGATGGCACAGAGGCGGGTTGGGGGCAGGATGGGTACCCCCCCCCCAGATTCTGCCATTTTCCCGGCAGTCCCACCTCCAAACCCACCTCCCCAGAGCTGGCAAGATCACGCCTAAAGGTTGAGATAAGGAAAATTACAGGTGTACTGTGTTTGAAGAATTATTGAGTTAGAAGGAGCTTAGATTAAATTCAATTGAGTGGTCATTGACCCTAGGTGCTCCAGCAATCTTTTGTGTTTGCTATTTTAGATCCCTCACTATCCTACTGTCATTGTTAACTTCTCCCAGTCATTTCTTCTGATGTTGTCATCAGTACTCACTATTTAAAGTAAAATATTTAAAGGCAAACAACTGACATGGAATAAAACTAAAGAATACCAAAGCTAATCAGATTTCTTTATTTCTTTTTAAAAAGGATAATTCTCTTTAATTTAAGGATGATCAACTGAGAACTAACTGTGCAGTTTTTCTTTCAGTTACTGAGAAAGAAAGAAGGTTTCAGTCATAGTCCAGTTAGGAATCATACATTCTTCTTCTGCACTGACCGGCAGAGTAATGAAGGACTGAACAGATGTGCAACAGGAAATAGGAGAGAACCAACATTTTCACAATGTGAGAGCAACTACAGGAACATTGGTAAGGAAAGAACAGGGCAGCAAGTGTAGCTTGAATGCTTCTAAATGGCCAAAATGCACTGCAGTTGTGGTATGGAGCCATACAGACCAGGGTAGTCCCAGGTTAATCTCTGCTCTGTGCTGAGTTAACGGATCTAAGTGCAGCAGTGGAAGTAGTAGTGTTGGCATTAGTTCCTCAGGGATAGGGAGGGGGAAAGAATCAGACAGATGTTGTGGTCTTGATTGCTTCCCACTAGCCCCTGCTGAAAAGTGCACAGCTCGCTTACAGAAAATGTTGCCATTTGTAATTATGAAAGATGTATTCTACAGGTGGGTCGTGATTGATCCCAGATGAGCCCTGCAAGATTTACCAGAATGATACCTGGACTTCAAGGATTAAGTTACAAGGAGAGATTACACAAATTAGGGTTGTATTCCCTAGAATTTAAAAGGTTAAGGGGTGATCTGATCGAAGTTTTCAAGATATTAAGGGGAACAGATAGTGTAGATAGAGAGAAACTATTTCCACTGGTTGGGGATTCTAGGACTGGGGGCATAGTCTACAAATTAGAGCCAGACCTTTCAGGAGTGAAATTAGGAAACTTTTCTACACACAAAGGGAGGTAGAAGTTTGGAACTCCCTTCCACAAATGGCAATTGATGCTAAATCAATTGTTAATTTTAAATCGGAGATTGATAACTTTTTGTTAACCAAAGGTATTAAGGGATATGGGCCAAAGGCGGGTATGTGGAGTTAGGTCGCAGATCAGCCATGATCTCATTGAATGACGGAGCAGGCTCGAGGGGCTGAATGGACTACTCTTGTTCCCATGTTCCTACAATTGGTTTTCTTTCCTTCCTGTTAACATATTCATGTTGCATGCAGGCACCTGCAAAATTGCGTGCACCTGCCATTTGATTTCTATTCATTGAAACTGATGAAATAAGGCCAATTAACATTTATTTATTATTCACAAAAAAAGAGAAGAGAATAAAACTCCACATGAATAAATATAAAAGTTTTTGCTCAGTTGTTTTTGCAACATTGAATTTTCCTCCAGTTTTCACCCCCAAAAATAGTTACATTCCTTCCCTTCTCCCTAATTTTCACTTGGATCTGTATATTTTTGTTAACAGTTGAGTAATCTTTCAGAATCACAGAATCCCCACAATGCAGATAGAGGCCATTTCGGCCCATCAAGCCTGCACCGACACATATCCCACCCTATCCCCGTAACCCCACGTATTTAATCCCCTAACACTAAGGGTCAATTTATCGTAGCCAAATCAACCTAACCCGCACATCTTTGGACTGTGGGAGGAAACCAGAGCACCCGGAAGAAACCCACGCAGCACAGGGAGAATGTGCAAACTCCACACAGATTTGAAAAGTCAAACAAAATAAAAACTGAAAATTAAGAAACGTATTCATGTACATATGATGAGCATGCCCAAAAATGACCTGTGGTGGAATTAGTCTGTTTTTGGATAGTAAATAGGTTAATAGTCAAATTTCTACAAACTCAAGATTGCCACCAGTAGGAACTTAATATTATTGCAGCCCTGGTGGCCCAGATTTTCCTGAAAACTTGCACCATAGCAATGCATCTACGAGATATTCATCTGCACCATAATTCGAGTGCAGATTTTCCAGGAAATTATGCCGTAAGTGACTTAAACCATTACTTATGCCACACCAAATTTCCTGAGCCATTTGCATCACTCCATCGTTACCCCAGCTGAAACAGTACTTAAAGATAATTTCCATAGCTCCGACCCACCCCCCCTTATTAAAATCACTGGCGACTATCCCGATTGAACGCCTGTCTTCTCACCGCTGCCACTTAGACTGGAAAATAATGGGGCTGGTGACCTCACAGCGATGTGATTCCTCCAAGATTGATATGGAAAACAGAGATGTTCTTTTACACTCATACACAAAGAATCACATCTGTACAATTATCTCTAGCACTTTCCCAAATGTTAGAATTATCATTTTATTGACCTTGTGGTTATTATTTAGTGTACATAAAGCCTGTTCAGTATGTCCTTGAATTTTAGCACACAATGAATTAAAACTCTACAATCTCGGCAAAGTCCCCAGAAAGAGTCAGAATTCGATTGGACTGGACTCTAACCCGAATCGTGCATCCGTAAAGAAACAATACCAGCAAAAGCAATATACTCATATGTTTTCAATGTTTTATTTGAGGAAATTAACTCCTTAGTTTGGAAGCGAGAGAACGAATTGTAGCAGATAAAGCTGCGGAGACCTGAGTGATGGTAGCCTAATAAATAGCCATGATCATAATTCATCTAGTTAATGGTCATTTATCACATTGAGATTACAGGGTCTAAAAGGTGTTCACAGGGCAGACAACTCTGAGCTGATATTTATGAAACTCAATCATGCAATATAATCAATCCATCTGACAGCAACTTTCATCAGTTTCATCGTTATTTTCCAGCTACAGTAATTGTTTCATCAAATTTGAGGGGTAATTTGGATATGAGTTTGCCAGACCAAACAAAATTACTTCAAAAAGTCTATTTTTCAAAAAGGAATTTCACAATAAGGTTCAAATAGAAACATTATTACTTCCATTAATCTAACATCTCAAATAAAGCAAATGAAAAGAAAAAAACAGTTTTGTCAGACAAAATCAAGTCCAAGCACCGGTTACGTGTTGCTAGTCTATCACAAACTTCAACTAATCACTGCAATATCCCCATGAACATTTAGAAGTGTAAGCTCAATAAATCAGTTTTCACTCGTCAAATTGTGGACCTGCCTAGCTGTGGAAGAACATCCGTTGTTTCTGTGTTCTATGAAATGGTCTAAGGCACGTTCTTTCGAAAGAGGGATTGGTCCAGTAAAAAAAGTCATTAAAATTTCGGGGAGTGTTTGAACACTGGGGACGTCAAGTGGTCCAAAGCAGAATCTCACAATTTCAGGCTAGAATGTATTTTGTATAAAGTACCTGTTAAAAATTAAGAAATGTATATTGTTCCACAGAAGCTGCATCTGCTTTGGAAGATACCTGTGTAGTCGACTTAACTCAAGATAAAAGTTCAAAATGTAATTCAACCGTGGCAAGCAATGAAAGGTAAGAAAAGAGAGTACAACAGTACAAAGTGCAGGGTTCAGTATAAAATGTAGCAAATTTCAGACATGAGGATGATGCTTTTTTTACATGTTTTCCTTTGCCTTTGATCAATAACTGATCAGTTCTTTCTTCAAGCTGCTTTTTATTTGTGTCTGACAATGGATACGGTACAAACTCACTGATGTGATTATTTTGACTTGATCCTGTGAAATAATTCATTGTGCTATTACTGTATAGAGCAACCAATGAAAACAATAAAATTAATGTTTGATTAGAAAAAGTGCTTTCTGATACCCTTTCAAAAGGGATGGGGACACAAAAATCATTCATCAAACCTCACAAACCACCAGCTGTAATATAGGATACATAACAAGAAAGAAGGTAATGCCTGATTAGTCACTTGTATTAGGCCTGGCACACTCTCATAATTATCAGTGAATTACCTGGATGGTGTTCAGTATATGATTTGCATCCATAGAAAAATAAAATAGTAGATAAATCCCTCTCACCAAAAAATTCTATGCTGTCTTTATTGTCCACAGTACTCGGAAACTAGGCCTATGGTGCCAGCCATCACCATTTCTACAAAGACTAAGAACCAAAGTTCAAGTATGTCCCTTGACAAATATCCACAAAGAAGAACAATCCTAGAACATCTCTATTATACACTAACATAGCCAAACAGGTAAGTATATTATTACAGTCTAGGTAACCATGCAAGCAGACACCGAATCTAGATGTTCTTGATAGCACATTAACTGATATTGCAATCAACTCTGGTAGATTTTTTATCTCATTGAAAATATTTCAAAGCTAGGACATATTTTTCTGAGAATACTCAGAATAAAGTAGTCTTTGAACTGCATTTGGTCTATTTCTCGATTTGCAAGTATTGTAATATAATTATATCCTTCCGGGTGGTTGCTAATGTAAAGTGTTTTGAAAACATCAGGAACACTCAGGAGCTGCAACATCAGGAACACTCAGGGGCTCCAACATCCGGAACACTTGAGAGCTCCAACATCAGGAACATTCGGGAGCTCCAACATCAGGAACGCTCAGGAGCTCCAACATCAGAAACGCTCAGGAGCTCTATTTACACACATACCTCATCGACTCTGGCACAGCCTACTTTAAATGACAACAAAACGATCATGACTGGTCACTGCAAATGCACTTCAAGGATGCCAGTACATATCATGACACATGTAATAATTCATTAGATGTTGGAAGGTCTTAAAAAGTCAAATGTACTAGTGATGGCATTGTTAAATGAGTAAAATATTATAAATTCCTCCGAGTTAATTAATATGCATCTATTTCATTGTATTCACAAGATAGGGTCAGATAATGAAGACCCATCAAACCATTTGATCTCTACTTTTCAGAATACCAACCACACTGTTTTCCAATTACGCCATCTAGTTACTTTTCTAAATGTATCCAGTGTCCTGGCTTTAATCACTTTTCCTGACAACTTATTCCAGCTATTGATCACCCTATATAAAGAAATATTTTTTGACATCTGTCCTAAATTTGCCCTTTGTAACCCTAAATCTTTGTTCTCTTGTCCTGTGCCTGAAAGGATTGTTTCAGGTTTCCTTTCTCTATTTCATTAAGTATCGTATGTAACTAAACAAAGTCATCTCTAAAATGTATTTTTGCAAAGCTGAAGTGTCCTAGCTTATCAAGTTGTTCCTCATAGGTCATCTTTCTGAGACCAGAGACCAAGCTGCTTGATCTTATCTGCACTGCCTTGGAGGCCACCTTCTATTGTAGATTATTGGAAATGTAACACAATTATCAGAGATAGAATGGGGCGAAAGCATAAAGAAATTTAAACTACATTTATATAGTGCCTTTAACATAGCAATCATCTCAAGACACTTCACAAAAGCATAATCAAAAAATGGATGAGCCAAGGAAGGAGATATTATGAGGGATTACCAAAAGCTTGGTCAAAGAGGTGGATGTTAAAGCAGGATTGGGCAGAGAGGCAGAGAAGAGTTTGGGGGGGGGGGGGGGAATTCCAGAGTGTGAGGCCAAGGTGGCTGAAGGTATGGCAGCCAATGGTGGTGTAAAAGGAGGGAATTTTAAAGCCTGGAGCCTAGATGTATAAAGGCATGGCGGCAAATTGCCTGAGATTGTATGAGGTCATCACACGTTAGAACTAAAGTAAATTTCAATCATAAAATATGTACCGCAATACCATGTATATTGTTATATTTGATAAGAATCACACCCTTATATAGTTCTGTAAGCTTCATCACATTAAGAATTCAGTTTTCAATATGATTGATAAACAAAGTGAATTAATAACAACTAAAGCTCATTGTTATTTATCCTTTTTTTTTAAACAGTGAAGGGCTTTTATCAGCCTTCAAGGAGATGCAAGATAATATCTTCAGGCAAAACCCATCTTTTGATGGAAAACAGTAACCATGACCTCGACTGTTAGGTTGCTATTATGACATTGAAGGATACATGATAGAAACAAACACCTTGTTGGCCACCTTTGCATCAGATCAAACCCTCTAAGTGAAGTTCTCCCAAACTAGTCAAATTGACTTGGGATGACTTATTGACGACAGCATTACCAATACTTAATGGTTTATTGATTTTGTAATATTTTAATGTATGCAATAAACTGAGATGGAAGGGAGAGACAATTCCTCTCCCATCTCTGTGAATCACATACATTCATATAAATGTGCAAAACTATACATTGCTAACAAAATCAAGTGTTAATAATGCTGTCTAACGTTATAAAGGAAATATATTCAGCTGACTAATGCTAATTGTTATAGTTTTTCCCATAATTCTAATAATGAACAGTTTTCAAGCATAGGTCTCACAAACAAGCAGTATTGAGATGTGCCAGAAAGTATGTAGATTATATCTCCTTTTGCAAAGAACAGTACAGATGAATGTAGTTCTTAAGAACAAGCAAGCAGACAACTAGAGATTCAGTTTTCAAATTATAAACCTGAGATATTCAGGTCACTGATTTCTCCACACTTCAAGAGCCAATGGGAATTTGGTTAAACACTATGGGCTAGATTTTCAGTTGCTTGCGCCAGCAGTTAGCGCCTTAAGAGAAGTGATTTCCGGGCGCTATGCGTGTAGCGCCCGGGCGCAGCGCAGTTTGCGCCCCGCCCCAAATTAAGTTGCCCGTTAGCGCCGGCGCAAAGTTTAGCGCCCGCCCGGCTGCGCGCGCAGAAAATGACGTCACATCCTCGTGCAACGCCCTTTGGCCGCCCCGATTGCAAACTTCAGTCGGACCGCCCCATTGTGCGGCGGGCGGCCGGAGCGTTTGGAAAAAGGAACGCAACACAACCAGCGCGGGCCCCGGGGGGCGCTAATTAAAGGGAACGTCCTCTCCAGTATAAAGGCCATCCATTATTTCAGAAAACAGTCTTGTGCAACGCATTTCTGGAGACACAACAAGGAGGATAGCTAACTGGTTTCAAGCAGCAAGAGCCAGGTATTTTTGGACTCAGGCAACAGCGCTGCAAGTGGCCATTTGGAAATTAGAGTGTTTGCCAGGATTTGATGGGGGTTGCATGGGGTGCCAACGCGGAGCTGCAGCTCCATGTCCGTAGGGCTCGCAGACGCATTGTGAGAGGGGCAGCCCTGGCTAGAGGCAGAGGGGGCTACAGGCGTCGGCCACGTAGGCCTTACCCAGTCAGGCTATACCGCCAGCAGCGCTCCTACCTAAACATGAGTGCCGCGCGATGTGTTAAAAGGCTCCGATTCCGAAAGGAGGTGATTGCAGAGGTCTGCCACCTGCTTCGCCGAGATCTGCGGCCAAAGCTCAGGTGCAGGACGTCTCTGTCGGTGGAAGTGAAGGTGACAGTGGCATTGAACTTCTATGCCACCGGCTCCTTCCAATACGCTGCTGGGGACATAGCAAACATCTCCCAGTACGGCGCGCATCGCTGCATCCGCCAGGTGACAGAAGCACTGTTCAGAAGGAGAAGCCAATTCATCTCCTTCCCCATGGCCCTGGAGAGCCAGCATCAGCGCGCATTGGGATTTTCCAGACTCGGGGAATTCCCCTTGGTGCAGGGCGCCATTGACTGTACGCATGTGGCTTTGCGGGCCCCTCTGGAGCATGGCGAGCAGTATCGCAACAGGAAGGGCTACCATTCTCTGAATGTGCAGCTGGTCTGTGACCACAAGCAGCGCATCATGGCAGTCAATGCCAGCTTCCCAGGCAGCAGCCACGATGCCTTTATCCTGCGGCAGAGTACTGTGCATGACATGTTCCAGGCACAGCCTCCCCCAAGAGGATGGCTACTCGGGGACAAAGGCTATCCTTTGTGCACCTGGCTCATGACCCCGCTCCGCGCGCCCAGGACCGCTGCTGAAGAGGCCTACAACGAGAGCCATCAAACCACCCGCAACATCATCGAGCTAACTATTGGGGTCCTCAAGCAGCGGTTCCGCTGCCTTGATCGCTCCGGAGGAGCTCTCCAGTATTCGCCGGACCGGGTCTCCCAATTTGTGGTGGTTTGCTGCATGCTACACAACCTGGCTATCCGCAGGACTCAGGCACTGCCACCTGACGTTGGACCAGCACCTCAGGAGGAGGAGCAGGAGGAGCATGAGGAGGAGGAGGAGGAGGAGGAGGAGGAGCAGGAGTACGTTCCCAGGAGGGAGCGACCAGGGCCAAGGGCCGCACGACGCCACCTTATTACACGGTACTTCTAAGCCCCCTGTCAGGGAATGGCCAGGGGCCATGAGGGAAGATGAATGCAGCCGCTCCGCAAGCCCTCAGCCGGCGAAGCCAACAAACACTAAGAAGAACAACCATGGAGACTGCATGAATAAAGATAATTTTTTATTAAACAAAAATGGAAAGCCCTTCCCACATGAATCCCCAAAAACAATAAACGGGCCCCACAAAAAGCCCAACAAACGACTCACTCCCACAAACTGGGGAGGAGCCACTCCACCTTTATTGAAACCGGGCCTCAACGTCGGCCTAACGCAAAAAAAAAGCCCTCCAAAAGCACAACCATGGGCAAAATAAAGATGGCCACCGCCATATTAAAGGAAAGCTGGCCACACCCTCTACTGAGTGGCCCGCGAGGGCGAGACCTTGGCCAGCATTTTGCCTCCCCTGCCCTGCCTGCTGCTCCTTCGCAAGCTCTGCCCAGTGGCTGCTGCGAGGCTGGGGGAAGGCGCCTGAGGCTCAGATGCCCTTCCGCCAGATGCCGCTGGGGGGCGGCCTACACGGCGTTTGGGCCTCGAGGGGCCGTCTCCTGAGTGGCGCGCCTGAGCCTGGCCACCATCAGCTGCAGCCGCTTGCCCTTGACGCCCCAGAGGGGGAATGGCGGCGACGGATGGTGCAATGTGGGCCAGCTGGCGTCTGGGATGCGCTGGCTGGTGCTGTGGCGCGGTGGCACTCGGCCGGGCCCGCACTGCAGGATCCGCAGCAATCAGCCGACGGCCGGCTTGCTGGGATGGTCCAGCGCGGCGCCTGCCCTGGCGATGCCTGCCTGAGACAGCGCGTGTGGCAGCAGTGAGTGGCCCTGTGGTCCTGGTGTGCGCGCGCATCACATCCGCCAGGGTCTTGACGGCATCAGTTAGCATGCGGCCAGTCGCGGCAGTTGCTGCCCCGAACTCGCGCACACTGGTCGCCAGCGACTCGATGGCCTCAGGCATGCGCCCCACCACGCTCATGAGCTCCGTGTGGCACCGGTCCGAGTCGTCGGCCATCTGATCGAGCTTCCGCACCTCCTCCGAAGTGAAGGTGTCCGGACTGGAGTCGCGACTCTCCCGCTGGGGAGGAGGGGGCCGAACTAGGGGACCCTTGCCGCGTTGGTGACGGCGAGTGTGCCGAGCAGCAGCACTCCCCTCTGATCCTTCCCCCCTTTGGGGGGAAGGCCGCGGGCCACGCGCACGGCTGCTGGGTGGCTGGACGCCACTGGTCCCAGAAGCTGCATTGCCCTGCGACAGTTCCTCCAGGCACTCGTCCAGTGAGGAGGTGTCGAGCATTTCCTCCTCTCCTGCGGGACGTGACTGTTCCCCCGAAGGTCCGGCTTGCTCCTCCTCCTCCTCCTGGTTGGAGGTGCTGTCACTGGCAGCCTCAGGGTCCTGGTCGTCACCAGCTGAAAGCAGGAATGCACAAGAGTAGCTTCAGAGTGAGGAGACGGCGTCAGCGAGGGAGTTAGGACTGGTGGGATTCAGCGCATTGGTGGGACAGTGGCAAAGGAGGTAGCTCGGATGGGCCAGTGCGACGCGAGAGGGCCAAAAGGCGAGGTCCTTACCATTGCCGGGCAGTGGAGGGTCGGATACACCGCACGCTGTGGGGACAATCACACGTGCTCCCATGAGCACACACACGCGCTCCTCCAGCCGAGTGAGCTTCTGCAGCTTGGCGCGGCCACCCCTGGCACGGGCCTGGCGATTAAACGCTACTTTAGCCTGCAAGAGAAAGGACGGGCTGTAAGTGCGCAGTGAAGCCCTGATGTAGTGTGCACTGCCTCCCATGGTGGAATAGCTTGGACAGAGTGAAGCCCTGATGTAGTGTGCACTGCCTCCCATGGTGGAATAGCTTGGACAGAGTGAAGCCCTGATGTAGTGTGCACTGCCTCCCATGGTGGAATAGCTTGGACAGAGTGAAGCCCTGATGTAGTGTGCACTGCCTCCCATGGTGGAATAGCTTGGACAGAGTGAAGCCCTGATGTAGTGTGCACTGCCTCCCATGGTGGAATAGCTTGGACAGAGTGAAGCCCTGATGTAGTGTGCACTGCCTCCCATGGTGGAATAGCTTGGACAGAGTGAAGCCCTGATGTAGTGTGCACTGCCTCCCATGGTGGAATAGCTTGGCCAAAGTGTAGAGTGCCGAATGGCCATTTGATGCTCATGACTGTCCCAATGCTGCTGGCTGAGGGCTGGCCAAAAGGACTTTCAGGTCCCTTTGCCCATCATGTCAGGTGTACATGCAAGAATGAGGAGGAGACTGGAAAGGCTACTCACCCTCACAATCCTGGTCAGATCGTTGTACTTCTTCCGGCATTGTGTGTGGGTCCTGGGGGCCTCGCCGGTGAACGTCACCCTCTGGGCGATCTGCTTCCAGGCTTTGGTGTAGTCGTGGTGGGTTGGATTCCTCCCACTGTCTGGAAACAAGATCTTGCGCCTCACCTCCAGAGCTGTGAGCATGATGTCCAGATCACCCTCTGAGAAGCGCAGGGCACGCTGACGGGCCTTCTCTGGCGTTGCCATGACTCCCTGGGGCTGAGCAGTAGTGTTGAGGCCTCTTTGCAAGGCTGCAGTGTGCAGGGCGTGGCAGCAGACCAATTCGTCCCTTCCCCCTTTAAGAGCTGGTCGGCACCACGGGGTCTGCTGTCAGTGCAAAAATGACCGCACCCGTGCTGCGCCCCGCCTGGGCGCTATCCCTCTGGACCGCCGGCTTAGCGCCTAAAGAGAGTAGTGGAACGCCTCTTTTAGCGCTCCACCAACCTCTTAGGGCGAAGCCACTGAATTCCCGGCAACGGGGCGCTACTTTGGGGCGGGCGCTAACTTCGGGCGGGCGCTAAAGCTAGCGCCCCAAAACTGCCTAAACTGAAAATCTAGCCCTATATACCTGTAAATTCTAAATACAGCTAACTTAATACTGTAGATGTAAATGTCAATTTCCAAGTCTTTTGCAACCTCCAGCTATCCCATGAAACCAATGGAACACATATATGATTAAATATTCACTCATTGAAAATTGCTGTGCCAATGTGAGAAATATCGTTTTGAAATCTAAAGGTAGATTCTCAAGTCCTCGTCAGTGGTGAGGTGCCTAGCCAACCACTGAGCACAAATCAAAATATTGTAGGTACAGTGGTGCAATTTTTCATCTATCAAAATTAATAGATGGAAAATTGTGGGCAGTTGGCCTGCAATTTTCTGACTTGCACTCACAGCAGCCAAGGTCTCAAGATCTATCCTATAATCGCCAATGCTGGTCGTACTTGTCCAAGGCTTTCTAAAACCACAGCAACCATTGTCCTTACCGTAGCACAATTTCAGAATGGGGTAGAAATTCACTGACAATTTAGTCCCTCAGCTTTGGCCTCTTGTACAGCTGTAGATTTGATGTGGATTTACAGGACAGAAACTTAGCAGCCTCAATTTTCTAAAGTTCTTCTATGTTAGTGTACTGTGCATGAGATAGGTGCATGACAGCATCCGGGTACACAAGAGGAAGAAGAACAAAAGTAAAGATAAGCAGTGTGATGGTGCAGTACATTGAAATCTTGATCAGAGTTTGATTCGGCATGTTAGTCTCCATTGCCCTTCACATGCTGAGTTCCTAATATAATTTGAATTCCCCATTGTGCAATGTATTGTAACATTCCACTGTGACGAATTGTCGAATGGAGGCCAGGCTTTTCTCAAGGGAGGGTGGGAAGGCTTAAAAATAACGAAGAGGAAAACATATCCTCCCTCAGACCAACTTCAGAACAGCATTGCTGGAGCCCTGAAAGCAGGTTGGTAATTTACTTTTGTGACTGACAAATGGTAGTCTCTGCAAAGAGATCTATTAAGTAAGAAGGTCCCAAAGTCACGTTAGTTATCTGAAATAAATGGCACCTAGATTAAACAAAGGATTCAACAGAAAAATTAAAACACAAAGGAACATGTAGAGATTAAAAGCAAGGGAATAAATATTCCAACAGAAACTGAAAAATCTAAGTTGTGAGTGAGAAACAAGAGACAAAACCAAGGAAGAAAAGCAAATTAAGTTTTCAGTGTTATAAATAAAACTCACTTTTCCAATAGAACGATCCCCTGTATTTCTCTGATTGTTTTGTGTATAGATGCTTTAGGTCAAAATAGTTTTGTAGCTATGTACTCACTTACTCACTTGAATGTATACGGGAAAAGTACCCAAAATATGTAGTCTGCAGGAAGAATCTTACGAAAACACAAGAAAAATGCAGCACTGAAGTTGTTCAGTGTTCAAGATTAGACTTTAATTGAAATTATCCAGTATCAACACTGAATAAATACTGAACCACATATATTTTTGTTTTGTTGTGCATTATTCCTAGATCAAAAAGTCTGCAGGATAAAGTGAACAGGAAGGACATTGAAAGGTTTTATGCATATTGGGGCAGAAATTCCTCCCCAAATGCGTGAGTACGGAAAGGGTACTCACGTGCCTGGCCGGAGGAAATGCCGGTTTTCAGCATGCACAGCGCATGCGCTGAAAACCGGCATTTCCTCTCCTCCAGCCCAAGAGTTGAAGAGGCTAGCGCGTGCGCTGTAGGGGGCAGCGCGTGCGTCTTGGATTTCCTCTGTTTTGGGGGATTTGCGCATGTGTAAAGGCCTCCGGTCTTTACGCTTGTAAAAAGCACACGTAAGTGTTTATTTTTACAGGTAAGTGGTGTTTTAGTGCAATTTAGAAAAAAAATTTCCACAGGTTTATTATTTTAAAGAATCTACAATAAGGTAAGTTTAGTTTTAGACCCTTTTTATTAAAAATTTATTTTTTTCAAAAAAAAATTGTTTAAATTATTTTTTTAAACTTATTTATACTTAATTTAATGATTGGGATGTTTTTTAAAATTTTATTTAAAGTTTAAGTAGTGTTTTGGGGTGCAGTACTTCATGAGTTTGACAGTTCTTACTCAAACTTATGAATGAAGTTTCCCCCCCCCTGATTGGCTGAACAGTGCTCACCTGATCCCAGCCGGCACATCGCACTAACTACGCCGCTGGGTCAGGTTAGCACAGTGCGCAGACATCAGAACCTGGCCACTGAAAGGAAATCCACTGCGGGCCAGGTTTCAGATGTCGGCGCACAGGGTGAGCGCACATCGGGGGCTTGCACGCGCGGCAAGCCTCCGACACCAAGTTCTGGGCCATTATGTTTGTATTTATCTAGAGTTGGTTGTTTCTAGGTACCAGACTGATTAACAGATACATTAAATAAATCAGTGAGAGTCTATGACAGTGCAAAGTGTATGTGGTTAGATGGAATCAGTAAGCTTGACGGACTGAAGAAAACACTCATTCCCTGCATTATCTTACATTTTTGTAGCTGATGTTTTGAACTATTTGCCACTATGGAAAAAAAAAAGCTATGCTATGGCAACACTTATAGCATAAGTATGGAAGAACAGTGTGGAGAAGAGTTTTTGATTTTACTGTTACACTGCTAATTGTGGAATGGCAGCTAAATTGACTTGTCCAACAATGGTGATACTGTACGCATTCAGCTACTTGTAAAATTTGACCTTTAAGGTATCATCTACCTCATTTATAATTGGATAGAATTATCCTTTTAAGCAAAACTGTATAAAGCTTGAATAGTCTGTGTATACTGTCACGAGCAACATAGTTCTTAAAATAATTTGCATCCCATTCTCCAAAAAAGACAATTGCACACAAAGGGTGAGAAATTCATATACTTACCGCCACCTGTTAGCACCAGCGATTCTCGAAAAAATGATGGCTGCCGCTCTTGCGCCAGCTGGAGGCGGTCCCTACGGTGGCCGCCATATTTGTGGCCTGTAAAAAAAAATGGCAGCGTGGTGACGTCCACACTGCATGCTACAGCGACTTAACGTCACCTACACGAACTTCGACCCTAGCGCTCAATTCAGCACTGGGTCCTAGCATGCCAGGTTAACCTGGCTGACAGACGCTGACAGGGGCGATATTTGCAGATGTTAAAGGGACACACACATCAATCAGGTAAGTTTGAATGGAAGGGTTTAACCTTGTTTTTTTTAATTTTATTGAAGTGGTGGCTTGCTGCAATATATGTGAAAAGTTTTTTTTTTTTTTTTTTTATAAAGTGTTTTGGGAGTACTGCTGGATGCTTGCAAGGGCTCGGATGGTAAGTGAACGCCTTTGAGAATACAGAACATGCTGCGAATACTCAGCAGATCACCTTACATCCGTGGAGTTCACGTCTCAGGTTGACCTGCTGCCTGACCAACTGAGTATTTGCAGAATCTTATGCTGTCATTTCACATTTACAGCATCCACATGTAGAGGGAAGAGGAAGAAGAACAAGATGCAGAAGAGGAGGAATCAGACAGAAGGATGCACCCCAGGCAGCCCCTTTGTGGCCAGGATATCCGGGATGGAATCATCTGCCTGTGGTCCCATTGGCTGGGCAGGCTACCTCTTCTTGTTGACCCACTGGCTGGGCAGGCTGCATTTCTTGGGTGTGTGAAATGATGAAGACACAAGGTTGGAGTTGTGCTGACGGGAGGACGAGAAACCTAGAGGTGCATAGCAGAAGGTGGATAACGTACGAGGATACCCGCATCTTGTATCCTTTCAGCCCCGCCGCTGGCCAAGGGCTCAGCCATGCCCCTGCCAAGAATAGCCTGCACCATCTCATTTAAGGGGGTGAGGTGATGCTAGATGTGCCTCATCATTGGTGCAGATTGTTGGTAGATGAGTGATTAGGGGTCCTGCATTGAGCGGTGTGAGAGGCTAGTGGAGCAATTGGTAGGAGACGGCTTTTGAAGATGCATTCACTGAACTTGACTAGTGGTCTGAGGTCATGAAGCTTCTTTGAGCACTGGAGCCAGGTGGTGGGGCAACACTGCTGGCAGTGACAGCCTTGGTAATGTACTCCCATATTCTTTTTGTAGGGCCTCCTGGCCCCTGTGGGTAGAGGGCCAGTCTTGCAGTGTTGACCCCCTGCACAAAGCTGGAGTGCTGTGTGCAAAACCCTGGGTGCCCCTTCCCTGGCTTGCTGAGCCATTTGTGTTAGTGCTGAGGCAGTTTTCCTAATTTGTTCAGTTTAGGAAGGTAATTCAGCTTTAAGAGCTGAATAATCACATTTGGAACTTCTTTTAAATATTGAATATTTGTAAAAAGAGAGAAAGGGCTGAAAAATGTATTGAATCAGTGCATTTTATTTTGTTTTGCTTCAATGCGCATGGCTCCTTTAAATTTCAGAGCTCCTCACTGCTCACAATGCAGTGTAAGTTTCACAGCCTCGCACACAGACGCTAGGGAAAGCAGCAACACCTCACCAGGACTGAAAATTGGTTCCGTATCCCTTGTGCAGCGCCAGCAGGATGGCGTCACGGCAAAGGTTAGCGCTGCGCCACCTACCTCCATGCCCCCCACACCAATTTAGGTCAGTTAGCACTATGGCCATTTTGGGCGGCCATTAACAGCAGTTGGTGGTGACACTGACTGCTTTGCTGGCGATCACCAATTTTTCTCCCAAATTGTCTAAACTCAAGACCTACTAAGCCAAGTAGATGATTGACCACAGCTCAAGTTTCCTAGTTAAAGCTGAAAATATCTCCGCCGAGGTTGTCTACCAGAAGTTATGGAATATTGAATCAATATTACAATCTATATTACTCAATCTTGGCAATTTATATTCCACAGATGATTTAATTACATTCTGACAAGACTGGAGCCACAGTGCATGTTCATCTGCCTATACTACCATCCTTTAATCTGACCAGATATACATCCAGCTCCATTTTAATGGAGTTAATCAATACGGCATGTTATTTTTCATAGTAGTCTGTTCCAGGACCTACCACTGTGTAGGGGAGAGAAAACAAATTCTAATGTGATCTTACATAGAAACATAGAAGATAGGAGCAGGAGTAGGTCATTCGGCACCTCGAGCCTGCTCCGCCATTCAATGAGATCATGGCTGATCATCCAAATTCAGTACCCTGTCCCTGCCTTCTCCCCATATCTTTTGACCCCTTTAGCCTTAAGAAATATATCCAACTCCTTCTTGAATATATTTAATGAACTGGCCTCCACCGCCCTCTGTGGCAGAGAATTCCACAGGTTCACCACTCTCTGGATGAAGAAATTCCTCCTCATTTCAGTCCTAAATGGCTTATGCCTTATCCTTAGATTATGACCCCTAGTTCTGGACTCCCTGGCCATCGGGAACATCCTTCCTGCATCTAGTCTGTCCAGGCCTGACAGAATTTTATAGGTTTCGATGAGATCCCCTCTCAATCTTCTAAACTCCAGTGAGCATAAGCCCAATCGACACAACCTCTCCTGATACGTCATTCCTGCCATCCCAGGTATCAGCCTGGTGAATCTTCGTTGCATTCCTTCCATGGCAAGGACATCCTTCCTCAGGTAAGGCGACCAAAACTGCACACAATACTCAAGGTGCGGCCTCACCAAGGCCCTGTACAACTGGAGCAAGACATCCTTGTTCCTGTACTCGAACCCTCTCGCTACGAAGGCCAACATACCATTTGCCTTCTTAACCGCCTGCTGCACCTGCATGCTTACCTTCAGCGACTGGTGCACAAGAACACCCAGGTCTCTTTGCACTGCCCCTTCTCCCAATCTATTGCCATTCAAATAATAATCTGCCTTCCTGTTTTTGCCACCAAAGTGGATAACCTCACATTTATCCACATTATAGTGCATTTGCCATGTTTCTGCCCAATCACCCAACCTGTCCAAATCGTACTGGAGTTTCACGACATCCTCCTCACAGCTCACCCTCCCACCCAGCTTTGTCTCATCTGCAAATTTGGAGATATTATATCCAATTCCCTCGTCCAGATCATTAACATATATCTTGAACAGCTGGGGTCCTAGGACTGATCCCTGCGGTACCCCACTAGTCACTGCCTGCCACTCGGAAAACGACCCGTTTATTCCAACTCTTTGCTTTCTATCTGCCAACCAGTTCTCTATCCAAGTCAATACCTTGCCCCCAATCCCATGTGCCTTAATTTTGCACGCTAATCTCTTATGCGGGACCTTATCGAAAGCCTTCTGAAAGTCCAAATACACCACATCCACTGGTTCTCCCTTATCTATTTTACCAGTTACATCCTCAAAAAATTCCAGTAGATCAGTCAAGCACGATTTACCTTTTGTAAATCCATGTTGACTTTGTCCGATCCTGTCACTGCTTTCCAAGTGCTCTGCTATTACATCTTTTATAATGGACTCTAGCATTTTCCCCACCACCCCGACCACCTTTTTTGAATAGTGGGGTAACATTAGCTACCCTCCAATCCATGGGTACTGTACCAGAGTTTATCGAGTTCTGGAAGATGACCAGCAATGCATCTACTATCGCCAGGGCCACTTCCTTAAGTACCCTCGGATGTAGATTATCAGGCCCTGGGGATTTATCGGCCTTCAATCCAGTCAACTTCCCCAGCACCATTTCCTTACAAATACTGATTTCTTTCAGTTCCTCCCTCCCATTAGTCCCTATGTTCCCCAACACCTCTGGGAGGTTATTTGTGTCCTCCTTTGTGAAGACAGAACCAAAATATGTATTTAATTGGTCTGCCATTTCTTTGTTCCCCATTATAAATTCCCCTGATTCTGACTGTAAGGGACCTACGCTTGACTTCACCAATCTTTTTCTCTTCACATATCTATAAAAGTTTTTACAGTCAGTTTTTATGTTCCCTGCCAGCTTACTTTCATAATCTATTTTCCCCCTCTTAATTAATCCCTTGGTCCTCCTTTGCTGAATCCTAAACTGCTCCCAATCCTCAGGTTTGCTGCTTTTTTTGGCCAATTTATATGTCCTCTCTTTGGATCTTATGTTATCCCTAATTTCCCTTGTTAGCCACGGTTGAGTCACCTTTTTTGATTTATTTTTATGCCAGACTGGGATAAACAAATTCTGTAGTTCATCCATGCGATCTTTGAATGTTTGCCATTGCCTATCCACCGTCAACCCTTTGAGTGACATTACCCAATCAATCCTACCCAACTCGCGTCTCATACCATCATAGTTCCCTTTATTTAAATTCAGGACCTTAGTCTCTGAGTCAACTACTTCACTCTCCATCTTAATGAAGAATTCTATCATATTATGATCGCTCCGACCCAAGGGGCCTCGCACAACAAGATTGCTAATTAATCCTTTCTCATTGCATAATACCCAGTCTAAGATGGCCTGATCCCTAGTTGGTTCCTCGACATATTGGTCCAGGAAACCATTCCGTATACACTCCAGGAATTCCTCCTCCACAGTATTGTTACTAATTTGGTTAGCCCAATCTATATGTAGATTAAAGTCACCCATGATGACTGCTGTGCCCTTATTGCACGCATCTCTAATTTCCCTTTTAATGCCATCCCCAACCACCGCATTACTGTTTGGGGGTCTATATACCACTCCCACTAACGTTTTCTGCCCCTTGGTATTTCTCAGTTCTACCCATACAGATTCCACATCATCAGAGCCAATATCTTTCCTTACAATTGTGTTAATCCCTTCTTTAACCAGCAATGCTACCCCACCTCCTTTTCCTTTTTGCCTATCTTTCCTGAATATTGAATACCCCTCTATGTTGAGTTCCCAGCCTTGGTCACCCTGGAGCCATGTTTCCGTAATCCCAATCATATCATATTCATTTACCTCTATTTGCGCTGCTAATTCATCCACCTTATTACGAATGCTCCTTGCATTAAGACACAAAGCCTTCAGGCTTGTTTCTTTAATGCTCTTAGACCTTTTAGAATTATTTACTGTGGCCATATTTGATTTAAACCCTTGATTTCTCTGACTGCCACCTTTGTTTTTCTCCTTCCTGTCTTTTGCTTCTATCCCCGTTTCCCTTTCCTCTGTCCCCCTGCTCAGGTTCTCAACCCCCTGCCATTTTAGTTTAAGCTCTCCCCCAGAGCACTAGGAAACACTCCCCGAAGGACATTGGTCCCAGTCCTGCCCAGGTGCAGACCGTCCCGTTTGTACTGGTCCCACCTTCCCCAGAACCGGTTCCAATGTCCCAGGAATTTGAATCCCTCCCCCTTGCACCATTCCTCTAGCCACGTATTCATATGAAATATCCTTCTATTCCTACTCTGACTAGCATGTGGCACTGGTAACAATCCTGAGATTACTACCTTTGAGGTCCTATTTTTTAATTTACCTCCTAACTCCCTATATTCAGCTTTTAGGACCTCATCCCACTTTTTACCTATATCGTTGGTACCTATATGCACCACGACAACTGGCTGTTCACTCTCCCCTTCCAAAATGCTCTGCAGCCGCTCTGAGACATCCTTGATCCTTGCACCAGGGAGGCAACACACCATCCTGGAGTCTCGTTTGCAGCCGCAGAAACGCCTATCTGTTCCCCTTACAATAGAATCCCCTATCACTATAGCTCTTCCCCTCTTTTTCCTCCCGTCCTGTGCAGCAGAACCACCCCTGGTGCCAGGAAGTTGGCTGCTGCTGCCTTCCCCTGGTAAGCCATCCCCCCCCATCAGTATCCAAAGTGGTATATCTGTTTGAGAGGGGGATGGCCACAGGGGACTCCTGCACTACCTGCCTGCACCTACTACTCTGCCTGTTGGTCACCCATTCCCTTTCTGCCTGTGCAACCTTTACCTGCGGTGTGACCAACTGGTTAAACGTGATATCCACGACATCCTCAGCCTCGCGAATGCTCCAGTGTGCATCCATCCGCAGCTCCAGTGCCGCAATGCGGTCTGCCAGTAGCTGCAGCTGGATACACTTCCCGCACACGGTCACCAGGGACACAGGAAGTGTCCCTGATTTCCCACATAGCGCAGGAGCATACCACGAGGCCGAGCGCTCCTGCCATGAATTACCCTTTTAATTAATTTAAATTAAATCAAAACCACCAATTAAATGATATACTCAATGGCCCTTGTTTACCAACTGTCCCCGCTACACCACAAATACCCTAGAAACTATAAAACAGAGAATTTAAGCTTGTAAAAAAGGAGAGACATATTCACCAACCAATCACTTACCTGCTTTCTGGTGACGTCACACTTCAATTACTTTTTACTTCGCTCTCGGAGCTCTGAGACTGGTAAACCTACCTGGTCCTCGGGGTTGCTTTTGTAGTTGCTCCGCCTCCACTCTGGGGCCTACCTGGTCCTCGGGGTTGCTTTTGTAGTCGCTCCACCGCCGCTCTGGGGCCTACCTGGTCCTCGGGGTCGCTTTTGTAGGGCTTAATTGAGGGACAGTCATTTTGTACTTAGTACTGTTACCATACCAAGTTAAATAATTGGTTTACAGCCATACTATTCATGTCTTACAAAATCTTAAAGAGCCAGACTATATTCTTTCATTTAGAATGTTTTTCCATTATTCAAAAAAGACATGAATTCAGGAATTGTAGACCAATTAAACTAAACATCCCATCCACAGGGCCGAGGGGAGAATACTCAGAAGCATTTTACAGGATGCTATCGATGTTCATCTAAAAAGTAGAGACCATAACGAATGGTTAGCATGGATCAGCTCCGACGGACGAGCCACATCGTTTGCATGCCCGATACGAGACTCCCAAAACAAGCACTCTACTCGGAGCTCCGGCACAGCAAGAGAGCCCCAGGTGGGCAGAGGAAATGCTTCAAGGACACCCTCAAAGCTTCCTGGGAATCCCTAGCCCAAGACCGTACAAAGTGGAGAAGCATCCGGGAAGGCGCCAAACACCTCGAGTCACTTCACCGGGAGCAAGCGGAACCCAAGCACAAGCAGCGTACGTCAACCCAAGCACCCACCCACCGTCTGCCCCACCTGTGACAGAGACTGTAGGTCCCGCATTGGACTCATCAGTCACCTGAGAACTCATTTTTAATGTGGAAGCAAGTCATTCTCGGTTCCGAGGGACTGTCTAAAAAGGAATAATAGATCATGCCTCACAAATCCATTTTTTTGTTGTTTCAGGTAACTAAACTACACAGTGTGGCAAGTACTCAGTGGATATAAATTACTGCAATTCTCAGAAGGCATTTGCTAAAATTCTGCTGTAACGTTTTAAAATAAGGATATGGTTAATGGAATTAATGGCAAATTAGCTAGACTGAAAACGGACGTGGCAATAAATAAAAAAGGCTGTTGAAGGCATGAGAGAACGGCCAGGGCAGATTTGCAGCAGTCTGATCTGGACCCCTAGATGTTTAAATATGAATACTATATAATTTACTGATGACACCAAAGATGATGAATTAAAAGGGAATTGATACTATTCAAAGGGATTAAGTGAATGGACTATAGAATGGCAAATGGATTCAAATATGGATCAAAACTGGGCCAGTAAACAAACTGGAAGCACACTTGAAGGGTTACTATTTTGATTTAATAGCAATAAATGAAAAGATTTCCAGTTTAAAGGGGTAATCACTGAATAGCCCTCATTCATGAAGCCTTTTGTTAATGGCAATGTTATATGCATGTCATAAATATCTTAAACAACAGTATTCAAACTACCAACTTTTTTCAATTTTCTCCCTTCTTCTGAAGATGCCAGTATAAAGAAAACAATACAAATGTTTAAACATTTTATTTTCATTGTTTTTCAAATCCATTCTATGAAATAATCTTATTTGCATTATTTTAAGAATTACATTTAATCCATTTAGGCAAGACACAGCTTAGAGCTACATGCATATATACAACAAACTTATGTATAGTGCAGTAGTTCTTGCAAGCTTCAAAAAGGAGAACAAATTCCATTTTTGTTTTAATAAACTCCCAAGCAAATCACAATTTCGGTGGTCTTCAGAATACAAATTGTAGCATTGAGAAGTTTTTATAATTTTTTTTTCCAATTCGAAAGAGCAGTGTTGTATCATTTAAAAAAATCCCCTGACATCAATGCTTTATAGTATCTGTAAGTGACAGCTTAAGATCTAGAAACAAAGTATTTTTCATGTGAAAATGTTCACATATCTTACTTGCACTTAGTTGAGGTCGAAGATCAGCCATGATCTTATTGAATGGTGGAGCAGGCTTGAGGGGCCAAATGGCCTACTCCTGTTCCCAATTCTTATGTTCTTACACTGGGGACTGAAACTGAATGGAGCCTACTGCCCAGATCTTAAATGCAAATACTTCAGGTTACCAGAAGATCTTAAAAATGTCAGCTGTCTGTTACAAAGTAGAGATGAAGTGGGGGGGGGGGGGGGGGGGGAAAGAGGATTGTGTGGAGCATAAACACTGGTTGGGCCAATTAGCCTGTTTCTGTGTTGTAAGTTTTATGTAATATGTAAATAGCCACTGTTCTGGATGTCACGTTACTATGCTAAAATACACACAACTCAGCATCTTTAAAACCCACCTCTGACCAAGCTTTTGATCACCCCTCCTATCATCATCTTTGGTTCTAAATTTGCCACATTTGATAGGTCTGTACAATTATTTGAGCTACAGAAGACCACACAACAAAAATTCTCTGCATCACTGTCCCACCCTGGCATGCTACACCAAAACAGCCAAAGACATTTATAATTCATCTATCAAACCCCACAATCATTGCAGTTTTTCAACATCTCAGCTATTTTATTTATTTTTATATATTCTCTTGGGGCAATATATATAAATCTATGTCATAATGTAGCTTTAGACCTCTCCCCCACAAAAGCTGACAGAACATTATTAGTTTTTCGCCACCTGAGCATTTAGCCAACATGAAACCCACCTGGCTTAAGAATTTCATACGAAATGAGTAAATAACCAAGTGGCAACATATCAGTGATGACACCCAATCAGATTTTGGGCTTCCCATTTAAATTTTCAACTTGTGAAGCATTAAACATATTGCAGTCATGGGGTTTTGTGCATCATAAAGCTAGCTTTATACAGGATTTACAACAACTTTTATTTATACACCTTTAACACAAAAAAATGCCTGCTTCAGAGGCACATTCAGACAACAATGGATACTGAGCCAAAGATATGGAGGGGTGACCAAAAGCTTGGTCAGAGGTGTATTTTAAACGAGGTGAAGAGGTTTATGGAGGGAATTCTAGAGTGTAGAGCCTAGAAGGCTGAAGACACAGCAGCCCATGTTGGGGAAAAGGGAAGGGGCGGGGGGGGGGGGGGTGAGCGAGCCCGGGGAGCAGAGTTGCCAGAATGCAGAGTACCAAGAGGGTGATTGTAATTCTGCAGGAGGTTATAAAGATAAGGATGGATGAGTCCATGAAGGGATTTATAAGCAAGGGTGAGAATTTTAAATTGTAGTCTCATTGAGGGACCGGGAGCCAATGTAGATCAGCAAGGATAGGACTGATGGGTAAGTGGGACTTGGCACAGGATCAGATACAGGCAGCAGGGTCTTGGATGAGCTAGTCTATGGAGGGTGGGAGGCTGGCCAGGAGAGCATTGGAGAGTCTAGGGAAGACAAAGGATGGATGAGGGTTTTAGCAGCAGATAGGCAAGGGCTGATGTTACAAAGGTGGAAATAGGTGGTCTTTGTGATAAAAAAGATATGGGGTCCCGGTTAAATAAGGTAAGATTGGGAACAGTTTGGTCCAACCTGAGACAGTGGCCAGGGAAAAGAATGGAATCAGTAGCAAGGGTATGGAATTTATAGTGGGGGCAAAAGACAATGGCTTCGGTCTTCCTACTCTATCTGGAAAAAATTACAGCTCATCCAAAACTGGATGTTGCAGACAGAGTTCTGGCACCACAAGAGAGGTAGTGCAGGGGTCGAATAAGGCTGTGGTAGGGTAGAACTAAATTTGTCAGCATACATGTGAAAGCTGCTTGTGTCTTCAGATGATATCTCCAACAGGTAGCATGTAGACGAGGAAGAGGATGGGGCCAAAGATAGACTCTAGAGGTAATGGGGGAGGTGGAGGGCAGGAGAAGCCATTGCTGCAAATATTCTGGCTGATTGAATTGGCAAGAATGGAATCAAGGTGAGGGCAGTCCCACTGAGCTAAACAACAGAGGATGATGCACTGTTCCAGTGTCAAAGACTGTAGAGAGATCAAACGAGGTGTAGTACACCAGTCAGTCAGAGGATAGCATTTGTGACTATGATTAGGGTCGTTTCAGTGTTGTGGCTGGGACAGAAAGCCGATTGGAGATTCAAACATGGGATTGCTGGAAAGATGGTAAGGGATTTTGAAGGAGACTTGTTCAAGGACTTGAGAGGGAGTGATAAATTGCACGGATGGAGGGGAGAGTTTTCTTTTCCCCTAGAAGGGAGTGATGGTGGTTTTTGAAAAGGAGCAACAGTGCCCAAGGAGCGAGAACCATTTAGTGTCAGCCAGCATGGGGACCAGTAGAGGAAGTTGGGCAGTCAGCCATTTATTGGGAATGGGGTCAAGGGAGTAGGAGGTGGGTCGCATAGATATGATGAGCTCAGAGAGTGTATGTGGGGAGTTAGGAGAGAAACTGGAAAAAGACAGGGGTTGAGGGCTAGGACAGAGCCTGAGGAAAGTTTGACTTTAATGGACAAAGGGAAAGGAGAAAAGCAGCAAAAGCAACTGAACAGATGGCCTCAGTTTAAATCTGAGTTCCCGGTGCTACTTCTTGGAGGCAAGGGTGGAGGTGGCAGTGAAGAGGGGTTTGAGACAGATTGTAGTGCAGAAAAGGTCAGAGGTTGTCTTTGCTCTCTAGAGTGATCCTGTAGTGAGTGGTTATGGTAGAGATTGGAGCCCGACTGCACTTGATGTGGTTCAGCCAGATCTGGTGATGGATGGCTAAACTAGTTGTGTGCCAGATATGTTCAAGACTGTACCCCTTAGCCTAATTGGGCCATACAAGGAATGACCTGGATGGGAGTAAAGGTTTTATTGGGGACAAGGGCATCAAAGGTGGAGGAGAGTGGTTGAGCAGATTGACTACTCAAGTAGTATTGTGGCAAATGGAGGACCAAAGATAAGCAGTTAGGATTTAGAAAAAGTGCAGCAGTAAAAGACGCGAGGAAAGAAGGAAAGTGAGTTTGGAAGGAGGTAGGAGATGTGGATGGTGAGGAATATGAGCAAGTGATTGGAGATGACCTTGTCTGTGATCAAGACCATGAGATGGCAAGGTTGAGGGGTGACCAGAAATATGGGTAGGAGAGTTTATGTGGAAGGAGAGGTTTAGGGAAACAGGAGTAGTGAAAGTCAGACCAGAGGGCAAGGTAAATTGAAGTCACTCAGTGACTTTAGAAATACAAATGCAGATTCTGAGGCAAATATTTACTAGGGGAAGGTAAATACAAAATCTTGGACAGCTACCACCTAAATATATAAAATATGCACATTATAAGTATTTCTTATGAATGTTGTCCTGGTTTTGAATAGGTTCTACAATTGGAAACATCTTTCATGTCTATTTATTAAAGTTGATGTACAAATATACAATAATACAATAATAGACAGGCATTAACCAGTGGCAAAGGCTATTTATAGCTTGGTTTTGATTTCTGGTAGACATTTAAGCATCTTGCACTTCTCTCATCCACAGGCATAAGCCAGATGAACAATTTGGATTAAACAACAGGAGGATTTGAACGAGGGAACATTATACCTGCAAAGGCATCTCCGCAGCTGTTAAGAATGCTCATCATGTGCTTAGCTAGAAGTTAATGTGGCCACTGAGCTTTCAATGTGCAGCTATAGTGCAGGAAACTCTCGTTTAAACGGCACCTAAATATCCGGAATTCTCTATTAACCGGCAAAATTCATACTCCGAAAACACCTCAATAACCGGAAATGTTGCCGAGTTTGAGTCTGAGTCTCCTGAGGTGGCTGAGTTAGTCAGTGGGGGGGGGGGGGGTAGTTCTCCAAACTGCCACTACTCAGCTTCTTGGCGCTGTCAGAAGTCCAAACACCTCACTAACAGGAGTCTGACTCGGTTTGTTAAAAATAGCCTCGGTAGATAACCCTCTTCGTCATCCAGAATTTTTAATCAACCGGCACCATCCCGGTCCCATCGGTGCCGGATACCAAAGAGTTTCCTGTATACATGTTTGACTATGGAACACCAGATCAAAGGTTACTGAATACTCTAAATAGGAGCTCGCAATCCTACAGGTGCTCAAAATCCAGAACAGGTTTTTTCCCCCCAGATTGGAGTAGGATTTCCTCATTATTTACTCACTCAATCACAACCAGTCCATCAAAAAGGGTGGGTTTGTATCAACATTTGGGAATGCAGATTGTGGAGGAAAGCCAAAAAAAAATTAAAATCAGAAAAGAACTCATACATGGCAAAATGTCTGTTTTCAGAAGTTTGTCATCTTGTGCCCTGGGTATGGTTGAACAACTCAAAACAAAATGGAAAAAAATCTCAACATGTGGTTCCACCACACAATGAAGATCAGGGGAGTGACTCTTCTGATCATGTGTAGACCTCACTACAAAGATCGAAGTCACAATTACTTTGGAGGGGGATGAGACCACACACATCAAATGTACTGCATGGAGCCAGAAATCCCAGCTCCGAATAATATACATTTGGGGAAAATGCTGGAAAACGACACCAGGTCAATCAGCATCTATAAAGCAAAGATGGACGAACGTTTCAGCTGTAGGATTCATTTTTATTTCATTTCTTTTTAATTATACACATTTAGGGTGCATTTATACTGCACTTTTACACTGATGCAAAGTGGTTTCAATATGAATGTAACAGTATAATTCAGAGTCAGGTGCTGACCTGACTCTGAAGCACAATAAAGTAAGAGATGAGAAACCACCTCAAGTAGGTAATCTCATACTGCTTGAACTTGGTGCCAGGTGCAGCATAACTCAAACCATAAACACTCTTGTGGACAATACCCAAATAATCTACATTTTTTCTTAGAGGAGACTTCATTATTATTTTAATAGACCTCCTTCATATTTTAGGCGTTTTAAAAATTCCAGCGACAATGCTTCTAGCAATAAGACATTCTCCTAAACAAGCACCCACGCCAAGCTCAAGTCAAAATTGTGTTTTCACGTTTGAATTTCAATCAAATGGAGAAAAAATCAAATGTCATTTCCCATTTGGTTGATCACAGGGCAAGACAGATATCTTGTAATTCAATGGTACTGGTCCAGCAATCAATTATTGTCAAAAAGCAGAAGGTATTTTTGGCAGGCCGGAATATCCTCCATTTCAAAATGTCTATGTCTTAGCATCCAGTGGACATTACATGAAATCATCAGAGTCATAACCACAATCCTAAACAAAGAAAAAAAAGAGACAAATGATAATTCTGTATAAACAGAAAACAATACATGTTAAAATTTTCTACTTTAATGACAGTCCTACAGATTCAAAATGGTAGAAATGGAGGGGGGGGGGGGGGGGGAAAAGAGAGGAGTGCTAAAAAAAGATAAGCCGCACCTACAACAGATCAGGAAATACAACTCATACTCTTAACTTCTGGATGTATAGCACGTTAATAGCAAAACGTACTGGCAAGTAGTTTTTGGCTCACCCTTTGAACAATAGAATATACTATTCCAAATTGGTGCTCAAGGGAATATACAGTGAAACAAATCCTAAAGTCTTCATACAGGTCTGCAATTAGTAAATGCAGCACCACTTCAACATTGTACTAGTTGTAGGACTACTGCACAATATAATTAAGCAATAGTAAAAGGGGGGGGGGGGGGGGGAGGGAAAAAAAGAGAGAAGGCTTTATAACAGGTAGCCTAGACAATTTTAATTCCCTAATGACAGCAATAAGCATTCATATCTCACCAAATATAATTTTTGGGTTAGCTCAGAGGCAGCACACTCGCCTCCAAGTCAGAAGGTTATGGGTTCAAGACCCACTCAAGAGACGGGAGCACAAAAATCTAGGCATTGCGGTTTGTGGAACCTTACTCTATAAATTAGCTGCCGTGTTTCCTACTTTACAAAAGGGGCTAATTTCAAAAGTACTTAATTGGCTGTCCTGAGGTCATGAAACGCGCTATATAAATGCAAGTTTTTTTTAAAAAAAAACCAGACCAAGGTCTTAGGAAAGCAGATAATATTTCACATACTTAGTCCATTTTGTAGTTCTAAAACCTGATCCTTGATAATTGTGTAAGTTGCATTTCCGAAAGAAAACCCATCAAAAATCATCTTCAGAATAGAAAAAGGCCATTTTGTCCTTCTGGTTCATTCTGTAAACTGGCGATGTGGGCAGTCCCAATTCATTTATTCTAAAGAATACACATGTCCTAATGGCTGAGTGAGCAAATAATAGCGCCAGGTGTGATACTTAATGTCCCAGATTTAATCCCTTCTCTGTGCTGAGTCAGCTGATCTCAGTCAGGGTGTGATCAAAATGCTACAAATGGTCTCAGTACCCATGGACTGGGCATGGGAAGTCAACTCAGGCTCCTGTACTATCCAATGACCCCTGCTGGAAAGTGTGTATGCATGTATGTTAGTATGTGTTGGGTGAGGACACGATTTTCTCGGACATCGGCCTTGGCGGAAACTTAATATGGATTCAAATGAAGAATATCCACTTGGGACTGGTACCAGATGTCGGTGCCTATGGAACTATAACCCATTATTAGTCAATGTCTTCAGAAAACAAGAGAAAATTGGGGGTAAAAAAAACACATGAAAACAAAATGACATGTAATCTGACCAAATTAACAGCAAGCAATAGAGAAAAATGATTTTTGGGCCATGGTGAGTGGCACTGCAGTCTTCAATTCCAATTACATTTCCTTACCAGATTGCTACTCATGTTTTCAGATTTCATAAGTGTAGAATAGCACCTAAGGAGTTAATACAAACAGGTTAAACATAACTAACTTTTCTGCTGTGTTAATTTGGGCCCGATCCCTTCTCATATTACAGAACTTTGCCTTTTTCCCCCTAGTCCAGCACCCTTGCTTTAGGCTCTTCAACATTGTTTTCTATGTTTACACTGAACCCAGTGACATTGTGGTTATTTCCACAATTGTTCTCCTACTCATCAGTTATTTGCCCCATTTCATGTCCTAGAATTAAATCAAGAAGTGCTACTTCCTGTTGGACCAGAAACATAATGACCTAGAAAGCATTCCCCACTGTGACCACATACAATTACCTTTATCCCAGTTTATAGTTCAAGCTACCTAATATTATTGCCCTGCTATTCTTGAACAGTCCACAAATTTCCTCTCATCTTAATCATTTGGTTGGCCTGCAATACACATTAAGAATTGTACTAATTTCCTTCCTGTTCCTTAACTCTATTCATATTCTAGTTTTCACACAACTCCCTAGAACATCGTTACACTCTAGTGCCGTGATAGAATCCTTTATACTGCTACCCCACGTCCTTTTCCCTTCTCTCTCGCTCTCTTGAAAATGTTACAACCAGTCCTGTCCAAAAAGAAGCCACATTTCTGTTGTAGTTGTAGATCATATTATTCCGTAGTCATTATCACTTCTAACTCTTCAATTTTGTTCTGAATGATGGATGAATTCACATACATGCCACACAATCCTGACTTTTTAAACTGCTCTTCCTGCTATTTTGTTTTGTTACTGCTTTTATTCTCCCCATCTTTCTTACGCCCTTTTCTCCTTTTACTTTCCTCTTTCCCCATCTTGTTTCTCCCTCCTCTACATTAGTTTAAACCTCCCCCCACCGCACCAGTTACTCTCCCAGTAAGTATACTGGTTCCACTCCTTTTCCCAGGAGAAACCAGTTAATACCATGTTGTTTCTCGATTTCAGACAAAATGTAAAGTTGATTTCATGCTACAAATTCTTGCCTACTTGAATGATAGATTGATCCTTTGCAATCACTGGGGAAAATAAACTTTCATTCCTTCTAGAGACTCAAGAGGAAAGGCACTGATCAAACACTTTAAAAAAAAATATAATTAGGTGCAATTTGAGACAACATATGCTCTTTCCCCACTATGCCCATACAAACCTAAGATCTTCAACTTCTTTTCTCTTCTTCATCTCCTCTTTTTCCCTTCGTTTCACTTCTTGAATCTGTGCTTTTTTCTCATTCTGTTCCTCTCGATCCCTGGATTCCTTTTCTGCTGCCAAATCTGGGAATCGCTCATCTTTGGTTTTCTCCAAGCGGTTTAAAATTTCATTTATCTTTTTCTCCACTGTAATCATCTTTACCTAATGATAAAAATTAAATTGTGCAAATGACTAAATATAGCAACTCCTCTGAAAATACCTGTATACAACTGTGTTACCACTCAAACATAAATAGAAACAAAATTCTATGAAAAGTTAAATTGAAATTCATGGACTATGCAATTTAGTAGATAAGTGAACCTTTAACTTACCCATACAAAAGAGGCAAAATGCTCTTTTTAACATAAGTAAAATGGGCATGAAATAAACTATTCAATGCAGCATATTTTTGATAGTTCCCAATTCCTAGTTTCAGAATGCTAGATCTTAATGATGTAGACAAAGCAGAGTCATATTTCAGTCTAACTGTTTAACACTCACCACCAACAGTCCAGCAATCAACCAGGCCTTTAATACTAGCTCCTAATGGTTCATTAGTGAGTGTTGTATTTACCTCTTTTTGCCTATGAAATCCTATTTGTCCCACATCCATGTCACCAGTCTTCTTCAGATTAGACCATGGAGTGTACACAACATTTATGTTGTTCATTTTGCATCCTAATAAACAGAAACAAGGTAATCATTACAGATATATGCAATTAAACAATCTATAATTGATGCGCTATCAATTACTCATAAAAGACAGAGTTAGGAGAGTAACTAAAGGCTTTTATTAGCAAAGAACAGAGCATGCCTCTCGTGGTTGACTGGGTTCCAAGAAGCAGGGGGCTGCAGGTCAATCACCTTTATACCTGGTGCCTGTGGGTGGAGCCAGCCGAGACATGTTGAGGCATGCATAGGTACAGCAGTGTGCAACAACAACAAGTGAATAACAATAACTGGTTTACCACAATAATATTGACAATATATTACTGTTCATGTTCTACAAGAGATCATCCTGGTGATTGGTCTGACTCTTAACGAGTTCTGTGGTTCACCAACTGCAAATCAGTCATCAACCAATAAGGGAGGAAATAAATGACCAAGAATTGTTTAAAGACGGTAGAATATTATCTGTAGAATAGATTTTAATCGCAGAAAAAGTTACAAGCATGTGATCTTAATCAGTACAAGCAAATTACAATGCAGAAACAAGCCGTTTGGTCCAACCAGTCTATGTTGGTGCAGGGAGGATGTTTCCCATGGCTGGGGAGTCTAGAACCAGGGGTCAGTCTCGGAATAAGGGGTCAGCCATTTAGGACTGAGATGAGAAGTTTCTTCACTCAGAGGGTGGTGAATCTTTGGAATTCTCTACCCCAGAGGGCTGTGGAGGCTCAGCCGTTGAGTATATTCAAGACAGAGATCGATAGATTTTTGAATATTAAGGGAATCAAGAAAATGGGCAGACACATGGCAGATGAAATTTAATGCAGAGAAATGTGAACTGATAACATAAGAAATAGGAGCAGGAGTAGGCCATTCGGCCCTTTGAGCCTGCTCGGCCATTCAATGAGATCATGGCTGATCTTCTACCTCAACTCCATTCACCGGCCCTATCGTCATATCCCTTGATGCCCTTACTAGTCAGAAATCTATAGACTTCGGTTTTGAATATACCCAATGACTGCGCCTCCACAGCCCTCTGGGGTAGAGAATTCCAAAGATTCACCACCCTCTGAAGAAATTTCTTCTCATCTCAGTCCTGAATGGCCTACCCTTTATCCTGAGGCTGTGGCCCCTGGCTCTAGACTCCCCAGCCAAAGGAAACATTCTCCCAGCATCCACCCTATCAAGCCCTGTAATAATTTTGTGTGCTTCAATGAGATCCCCTCTCACTCTTCTGAATTCAAGAGAATACAGGCCTAGTTTACTCAATCTATTCTCATACAACAGTCCCGCCATCCCAGGAATCAATCTCGTGAACCTTCGTTGCACTCCCTCTATGGCAGGTATATCCTTCCTCAGGTAAGGAGACCAAAATTGTACACAGTACTCCAGGTGTGGTCTCACCAAGGCCCTATATAATTGGAGTAAGACTTCTTTACTCCTGTATTCAAATCCTTTTGTAATGAAGGCCAGCATACCATTTGCCTTCCTAATGGCTTGCTGCAGTGGCACATTCACTTTCAGGTGACTCATGTACAAGGACACCCAGGTCCCTTTGAGCACCTGCATTCCCCAATCTTTCACCATTTAGGAAATACTCTGCCTTTGTTTTTTCTACCAAAGTGGATAACTTCACATTTATCCACATTATAATCCACCTGCCATGTCCTCGCCCACTCACTGAGCATGTCGAGATCTCCTTGAAGCCTCTTCACAACTGATACTGCCACCTAGCTTTGTGTCATCAGCAAATTTGGAAATTTTACATTTAGTCCACTCATCCAAACCATTGATATAGATTGTGAATAGCTGGGGCCCAAGCACCGATCCCTGCGGTACCCCACTAGTCACAGCCTGCCATCCTGAAAAAGACCAGTTTATCCCTACTCTTTGTTTTCTGTCTGTTAACCAATTCTCAATCCATGCTGGTATATTACCCCCAATTCCATGCGCCTTAATTTTGTTCACCAACCTCTTGTGTGGGGCCTTATCGAAGGCCTTCCGAAAATCCAAATACACATCTACCGGTTCCCCTTTGTCTACTCCACTAGTTACATCCTCAAAGAACTCCAATAGGTTTGTCCAACAGGACTTCCCTTTCATGAATCATAGAAACATAGAAGATAGGAGCAGGAGTAGGCCATTCGGCCCCTCGAGCCTGCTCCACCATTCAATGAGATCATGGCTGATCATCCAAATTCAGTACCCTGTCCCTGCCTTCTCCCCATATCCCTTTAGCCTTAAGAAATATATCCAACTCCTTTTTGAATATATTTAATGAACTGGTCTCCACCGCCCTCTGTGGTAGAGAATTCCACAGGTTCACCATTCTCTGGGTGAAGAAATTCCTCCTCATCTCAGTCCTAAATGGCTTAACCCTTATCCTTAGACCGGCGGATTCAGCAGAGGCGAGGTCAGAGAGCTTGGACTTGTGGGAGAGCAGCAGCGCGACCGGCGGCAGTTAAAACCGGCGGATTCAGCAAAGGCGAGGTCAGAGAGCTTGGACCTGTGGGAGAGCAGCAGTGACCAATTCAACAGCAGAGGAGAGGTAAAAAATAATCCAAGTGTGACGTCACCAGGAAGCAGGTAAGTGATTGGTTGGTGAGTATTTATTTTATTACAAGCTTAAATTCTGCAGTTTATATTTTCTTGGGTCTCTGTGGTGTAGTGGGGACAGTTGGTAAATAAGCACCCTAGAGTATATCTTTAACTGGTGGTATTGAATTAATTTAAATTAATTAAAGGGAAGTCATGCCAGGAGAGCCCAGCCCCGTGTTATGCTCCTCTTGCTCTATGTGGGAATTCAGGGACGCTGCCAGTGTCCCTGATGACCACGTGTGCCAGAAATGCATCCAGCTGCAGCTACTAACGGGCCGCATTGAGGCACTGGAGCTGCGGATGGATGGGTTGTGGAGCATTCACGATGCTGAGAGGGTCGTGGATTACACATTTGATGAGTTGGTCATGCCGCAGGGTAGGGCTGCACAGGCAGAAGGGAAATGGGTGACCACCAGGCGGAGCAGTAGAAGCAGGCAGGTAGTGCAGGAGACCCCTGTGGCCATCCCCCTTTCAAACAGGTATACCAATTTGGATACTGTTGAGGGGGATGACTCACCAGAGGAAGGCAGCAGCAGCCAACTTCCCAGCACCGGGGGTGTTGCTGCTGCTCAGGAAGGGAGGAAAAAGAGTGGGAGAGCAATAGTGGTAGGGGATTCTATCGTAAGGGGAACAGATAGACGGTTCTGTGGCCGTAGACGTGACTCCAGGATGGTTTGTTGCCTCCCTGGTGCCAGGGTCAAGGATGTCACTGAACGGCTGCAGGGCATTCTCAAGGGGGAGGGTGAACAGGCAGAGGTTGTGGTTCACCTTGGGACCAACGACATAGGTAGGAAGAGGGATGAGGTCCTGCAACAAGAATTTAGGGAGCTAGGTAGCAGATTAAAGAGCAGGACCTCAAAGGTTGTAATCTCTGGATTACTCCCGGTGCCACGTGCTAGTGAGTATAGGAATAGGAGGATAGAGCAGATGAATGCGTGGCTAGAGAGTTGGCGCAGGAGGAAGGGCTTTAGTTTCCTGGATCACTGGGCCTGCTTCTGGGAAAGGTGGGACTTGTACAAGTCGGACGGGTTGCACCTGAACCAGAGCGGGACAAATATCCTTGCGGGGAGGTTTGCTAGCACTGTTCGGGGGGGTTTAAACTAAAATGGCAGGGGGTTGGGAACCTGAGCAGGGAGACAGAGGAAAGGAAAACAGGGATAAAAGCAAAAGATAGGAAGGAGAAAAACAAATGTGGCAGTCAGAGAAATCAACCGTGGCCACAGTAAATAATAATTCTAATAAGTTTAAGAGCGTTAAAAAAACAAGCCTGAAGGCTTTGTGTCTTAATGCGAGGAGCATTTGTAATAAGGTGGATGAATTGGCTGCGCAAATAGAGGTAAACGAATACGATTTGGTTGGGATTACAGAAACGTGGCTCAAAGATGGCCAAGACTGGGAACTCAACATCCAGGGGTATTCGATATTCACGAAAGATAGGCAAAAAGGAAAGGGAGGTGGGGTAGCATTACTGGTTAAAGAAGAGATTAATACAATTGTAATGAAGGATATTAGCTCTGATGATGTGGAATCTGTATGGGTAGAATTGAGAAATACTAAAGGGGAAAAAAACATTCGTGGGAGTGGTATATAGACCTCCAAACAGTAAGGTGGAGGTTGGGGATGGCATTAAAAAGGAAATTAAAGAAGCATGCAATAAGGGCACAGCAGTCATCATGGGTGACTTTAATCTACATATAGATTGGGCCAACCAAATTAGTAACAATACTGTGGAGGAGGAATTCCTGGAGTGTTTACGGGATGGTTTCCTGGACCAATATGTCGAGGAACCAACCAGAGATCAGGCCATCTTAGACTGGGTATTATGCAACGAGAAAGGATTAATTAGCAATCTTGTTGTACGAGGCCCCTTGGGTCAGAGCGATCATAATATGATCGAATTCTTCATTAAGATGGAGAATGAAGTAGTTGACTCAGAGACAAGGGTCCTCAATTTAAATAAAGGAAACTACGATGGTCTGAGGAGCGAGTTGGGTAGGATTGATTGGGGAATGGCACTCAAAGGGTTGACGGTGGATAGGCAATGGCAAACATTCAAAGACCAAATGGATGAGCTACAGAATTTGTTCATCCCAGTTTGGCGTAAAAATAAAACAAAAAAGGTGACTCAACCGTGGCTAACAAGGGAAATTAGGGATAGCATAAGATCCAAGGAGAGGACATATAAATTAGCTAGAAAAAGCAATAATCCTGAGGATTGGGAGCAGTTTAGGAGTCAACAAAAGGAAGACAAAGGGATTAATTAAGAAAGGGAAAATAGAATAGGAGAGTAAGCTAGCAGGGAACATAAAAACTGACTGTAAAAGCTTTTATAAATATGTGAAGAGAAAAAGATTAGTGAAGTCAAGCGTAGGTCCCTTAGTCAGAATCAGGGGAATTTATAATGGGAAACAAGGGAATGGCAGACCAACTAAATGCATACTTTGGTTCTGTCTTCACAAAGGAGGACACAAATAACCTCCCAGAGATGCCGGGGAACATAGGGTCGGATGAAAGCGAGAAACTGAAAGAAATCAGTATTTGTAGGAAAATGGTGTTAGGAAAATTGATGGGACTGAAGGCCGATAGATCCCCAGGGCCTGATTGTCTGCATCCCAGGGTACTTAAGGAAGTGGCCCTAGAGATAGTAGATGCATTACTGATCATCTTCCAGAACTCGATAGACTCTGGAACGGTACCCATGGATTGGAGGGTAGCTAATGTTACCCCACAATTCAAAAAAGGTGGTAGAGAAAAAGCAGGGAATTATAGACCCGTAAGCCTGACATCGGTAGTGGGGAAAATGCTAGAGTCTATTATAAAAGATGTAATAGCAGAGCACTTGGAAAGCAGTGACAGGATCGGACAAAGTCAACATGGATTTACAAAAGGTAAATCATGCTTGACTAATCTACTGGAATTTTTTGAGGATGTAACTCATAAAATAGATAAGGGAGAACCAGTGGATGTGGTGTATTTGGACTTTCAGAAGGCTTTCGATAAGGTCCCACACAAGAGATTAGCGTGCAAAATTAAGGCACATGGGATTGGGGGCAAGGTATTGACTTGGATAGAGAACTGGTTGGCGGACAGAAAGCAAAGAGTTGGAATAAACAGGTCGTTTTTCGAGTGGCAGGCAGTGACTAGTGGGGTACCGCAAGGATCGGTCCTAGGACCCCAGCTGTTCACAATATATATTAATGATTTGGACGAGGGAATTGGATGTAATATCTCCAAATTTGCAGACGACACAAAGCTGGGCGGGAGGGTAAGCTGCGAGGAGGATGTCAGGAAACTCCAGTACGATTTGGACAGGTTGGGTGATTGGGCAGAAACATGGCAAATGCACTATAATGTGGATAAATGTGAGGTTATCCACTTTGGTGGCAAAAACAGGAAGGCAGATTATTTGAATGGCAATAAATTGGGAGAAGGGGAAGTGCAAAGAGACCTGGGGGTCCTTGTGCACCAGTCGCTGAAGGTAAGCATGCAGGTGCAGCAGGCGGTTAAGAAGGCAGTTAAGAAGGCAGTTAAGAAGGCCTTCGTAGCAAGAGGGTTCGAGTACAGGAACAAGGATGTCTTGCTACAGTTGTACAGGGCCTTGGTGAGACCGCACCTTGAGTATTGTGTGCAGTTTTGGTCACCTTACCTGAGGAAGGACGTTCTTGCCATGGAGGGAGTGCAGCGAAGATTCACCAGGCTGATACCTGGGATGGCAGAAATGACGTATGAGGAGAGATTGTGTCGATTGGGCTTATACTCACTGGAGTTTAGAAGATTGAGAGGGGATCTCATCGAAACCTATAAAATTCTGTCAGGTCTGGACAGACTAGATGCAGGAAGGATGTTTCTGATGGCCGGGGAGTCCAGAACCAAGGGTCATAGTCTAAGGATAAGGGGTAAGCCATTTAGGGCTGAAATGAGGAGGAATTTCTTCACCCAGAGAGTGGTGAACCTGTGGAATTCTCTGCCACAGAGGGCAGTGGAGGCCAGTTCATTAAATATATTCAAGAAAGAGTTGGATATGTTTCTTGAGGCTAAAGGGATCAAGGGATATGGGGAAAAGGCAGGGACAGGGTACTGAATTTGGATGATCAGCCGTGATCACATTGAATGGCGGAGCAGGCTCGAAGGGCCGAATGGCCTACTCCTGCTCCTATCTTCTAGGTTTCTATTACCCCTAGTTCTGGACTCCCCGGCCATCGGGAACATCCTTCCTGCATCTAGTCTGTCCAGGCCTGACAGAATTTTATAGGTTTCGATGAGATCCCCTCTCAATCTTCTAAACTCCAGTGAGTATAAGCCCAATCAACACAAACTCTCCTCATACGTCATTCCTGCCATCCCAGGTATCAGCCTGGTGAATCTTCGCTGCACTCCTTCCATGGCAAGAACATCCTTCCTCAGATAAGGTGACCAAAACTGCACACAATACTCCAGATGTGGTCTCACCAAGGCCCTGTACAACTTACCATTTGCCTTCTTAACCGCCTGCTGCACCTGCATGCTTACCTTCAGCGACTGGTGCACAAGGACACCCAGGTCTCGTTACACTTCCCCTTCTCCCAATCTATTGCTGTTCAAATAATAATCTGCCTTCCTGCTTTTGCCACCAAAGTGGATAACCTCACATTTATCCACATTATAGTGCATTTGCCATGTTTCTGCCCAATCACCCAACCTGTCCAAATCGTACTGGAGTTTCACAACATCCTCCTCACAGCATACCCTCCCACCCAGCTTTGTCTCATCTGCAAATTTGGAGATACTACATCCAATTCCCTCATCCAGATCATTAATATATATTGTGAACAGCTGGGGTCCTGGGACCGATCCTTGCGGTACCCCACTAGTCACTGCCTGCCATTCGGAAAACGACCCGTTTATTCCAACTTTGCTTTCCATCTGCCAACCAGTTCTCTATCCAAGTCAATACCTTGCCCCCAATCCCATGTGCCTTAATTTTGCAAGCTAATCTCTTATGTGGGACCTTATCGAAAGCCTTCTGAAAGTCCAAATACACCACATCCACTGGTTCTCCCTTATCTATTTTACCAGTTACATCCTCAAAAAATTCCAGTAGATCAGTCAAGCACGATTTACCTTTTGTAAATCCATGTTGACTTTGTCCGATCCTGTCACTGCTTTCCAAGTGCTCTGCTATTACATCTTTTATAATGGACTCTAGCATTTTCCCCACTACCGATGTCAGGCTTACCGGTCTATAATTCCCCGCTTTTTCTCTACCACCTTTTTTGAATAGTGGGGTAACATTAGCTACCCTCCAATCCATGGGTACTGTTCCAGAGTCTATCAAGTTCTGGAAGATGACCAGCAATGCATCTACTATCTCCAGGGCCACTTCCTTAAGTACCCTAGGATGTAGATTATCAGGATGTAGAATCCATTCTGACTCTGCCCAATCTTACTATTAGTTTCTAAGTGCCCAGTTATTGCATCCTTTATAATAGATTCCAGCATTTTCCCAACTACTGACGTGAGGCGAACAGGTCTGTAGTTCCCCGTTTTCTCCCTCCCTCCTTTCTTAAATGGCGGGGTTACATTTGCTATCCTCCAATCTGCAGGAATCGTTCCAGAATCTATAGAATTTGGGAAGATGACAACCAATGCGTCCACTATCCCAAGGGCTACCTCTTTCAAAACCCGAGGATGTAGGTCATCCAGTCCTTGGGATTTATCGACTTAGTCCCATTAATTTTGCTAGTACTGTTTTTTTACTAATAATAATTTCTTTAAGTTTCTCATTCTTGCCACACCCTGTTTTCTCATTTCTAGGAGGTTTTTTGCATCTTCCTCCATGAAGACAGAAACAAAGTATTTATTTAATTTGTCTGCCATTTCCTCATTCCCAATTATAAATTCTCCCGTCTCTGACTGTAAAGGACCTACATTTACCTTCGCCAGTCTTTTTCTTTTCACATACCTATAGAAGCTTTTGCAATCAGTTTTTATATTTTTCGCTGGTTTGTGCTCATATTCCATTTTCCCTTTCTTTATCGATTTCTTGGTTCCCCCTTTGCTGATTTCTAAAAAGATCCCAATCCTCAGGCTGACCGCTTTTTCTGGCATCTTTATAAGCTTCCTCCTTTGACCTAATACTAGCTTTAATTTCTTTTGTTAGCCATGGTTGGATCACTTATCCTTTTGGGTTTTTATGCCCTAGAGGAATATATGTTTGTTGCAAATTATGCATTATTTCCTTGAATGTTAGCCATTGTATGTCCACCTTCATACCTTTTAGTGTAGCCTCCCAATCTACCATGGCCAACTTGTCCCTCATACCCTTGTAGTTTCCTCCGTTTAGATTAAAGACCTTAGTTTCAGATTGGACTACATCACTCTCAATGTATTTTGGAAGGATGAGGAGAAGCAATATAAACGAAATGGTACAAATTTAAAGAGAGCATAAAAACAGAGAGATCGAGAGGTTCACATACACAAATCATTGAAGGTGGCATGACAAGCTGATAAGGCTATTAAAAAAGCATACAGAATCCTGGGCTTTATAAACAGATCCATTCATACAAAAGCAAGGAAGTTATGCTAAACCTTCATTAGTCACTGGTTAGGCCTTAGCTGGAATATGGTGTCCAATTCTGGGCACCACACTTTAGGAAGGATGTCAAGGCCTTGGCGAGATGAGTGTTTTTTTTTTAGGTAGTGAGTTCTTACGATCTGGAATGCACTGTCTGAAAGGGTGGTGGATGCAGATTCAATAGTAACTTTCAAAAGGGAATTGGATATATACTGTACTTGAGGAAAAATCTGCAGGGCTATGCAGAATGAGCAGGGGAGTAGAACTAATCGGATAGTTCTTTCAAATGGCCTCCTTCTGTGGCACATGACTCTATGATTACCAATTCTGCTAGTGCATTCCACAGCCTCAACCCTGTGCGTAAAAAAATTTCCCATGCTCCCTGTCCAAAATCTTACATATAATCTTATATCTATGCTCTCTTGTTCTAGAGCCCTCAATCACTGCATGTCTATTTCTATCTACTATGTACTTTGTTGCATCCCTTCATAATTTATAAACAACTATCAAATCACCCCTTGATCTCCTCTACTCTAATGAACACAGCCCCATACAATCATTACCTTGAATGCTATTGGCTTTAACTAGCTGAGCACAGTCAATTAGTACTTCCTTGGGGATGCCATCAGCTGCCTGCCCCTAAGACACAAAAATAAAATATATTAACACTTTGCTTTATATACTTTAACAGGTTGAGTAAAACTCAATTTGTGCTGAAGTAGAATATTAAATTGAAGCATAAAAACAGAAAATGCTGGAAATACTCAGGTCAGGCAGCATCTGTGGAGAGAGAAACAGGGTTAATGCTTCAGGTCAATGACCTTTCATCAAAACTGGAAAAGGGAGATGCAACAGATTTTGAGCAAGTGCAGGGGCGGGGAGGGGAAAGAGGGGAGAAAAGAAAAAAGGGAAGGTCTGTGATAGGGTGGAAGGCGAGAGTGATTAAATGACAAAAGGGATGATTGTATAAAGCAAAAGGAGATGTTAACGGGACAAGTAAAGAAACAAAAGATGAGTCTAGAAGAGGTGTAAATGGGAATGGCAGAATCATCAGCTGCCATGTGAAAAAATAAGGGCAGAGGTTATGATCTGAAATTGTTGAACACAAGGTTGAGTCCAGAAAGCTGTAAAGTGCCTAATTGAAAGATGAGGTTCTGTTCCTCGAGCATACGTTGAGCTTCGTTGTTACAGTGTAAGAGGCTGAGGACGGAGAGGTCAGCGTGGAGTGGTGTGAAGAATTAAAGGGACAGGCGACCAGAAGCTTGGGGGTCACGCTCGCAGACTGAACGGAGGTGTTTGGCCTCCCCAATGTAGAGGAAACCGCATTGTGATAGTGAATACAGTATACTAAATTGCATGACGTACAAGTAAATTGCTGTTTCACCTGGAAGGAGTATTTGGGGCCCTGGACGGTGGGAAGGATGTTGTGACTGACTGAGGAGTGGACCAGGGTGTCGCGTAGGGAATGGTCCCTTCGGAAAGCTGAAAGGGGAGGGTAGGGGAAGATGCGTTTGGTGGTGAGATCACCCTGGTGGTGGCGGAAATGGCAGTGGATGATCCTTTGAATGTGGAGGCTGGTGGGGTGAAAGGTGACGACAAGGGGAACCCTGTTGTGGTTCTGGGACGGAGGGGAAGGGGAGAGAGAGAAGTGCAGGAAATGGAGTGGATTACGTCGCGGGTCATGTCAACCACGGTAGAGGGGAATCCTCATTAAATTGAAGCATCTCTTTTATACAATGTTACATAATGAGACATTGCTTAGGTGAAATGATCTCTTCCAATGGGTTTAGTCTTTAGATGAAATGTGTTCAATGACAAATACATGCTAATCTAATTATACACTTACACTTAAATGATTATTTACAACACTCTTTACTAATGCATAGATCCTTATAACATACAACAAAATTGTTCATATTTCTGTACTGTCATATCTCGCTCCTCTTATTCTCCCAATTCCACCCCATCCCACTTCTCTTGAAGCCATTAACTCATGCTGGAGTATGGTTCCATATGCATTAGCTGCCCTTCAGTAGCTCACCCAAATGGCCATTCTTCATGTGAGTATAGAAAATGAGTGTCAACAGATATTAAAAAATGTAGAAGAGCCACAGCAATGGAGTCTGATCTTGGCCTTGCCCAAAGACCTCACGCAAGCCCTGGCTGTCAGGGGTCACTGGCTATCAATCAGGAGCAGAAATCCCAGTGGGCTTCTTCCTTCCCTAGCTCAGGAACAATAGCAATTGTAGCTTCCCCCCCAACCCCCCACGATTAATTTTTAAAATATATGAAACAGAAAACTCAATTCAGACTCAAAGAATATAATTCATATTCCACATATGGCATTGACCATAAATTACTCAAGTGACAAAGGTGCAAGTGATTAGGTCATCCCACTCGAGACATAAATCGTAACTCACAGGTTACCATAAATTCACTGTTTGAAAATGAGAAGAGTATCATAATACACATAACATACTCTATTGGGTAATTTAAAAATTGTTATAGTCAGTTTACTCTAAAAAAAAAAAAAAAAGGAATCCAGTTCTGACCATACCTTGTATAATCGGAGGTACACATGAGCTGAAGACAATTTATCTACATGAAACCTAAAAAGAGGAAAACAATTCCAGATATACAGCAGTAATACAGCAGTAACCAAAACAAATAATGTATTTTGCAGACTCAGAGCTGCAAATATTATATGTACATTATTAATTGCAACACAAAGGATTTCATCAGCAATAACAAATTATAATGGAAAGACATTTAAACATTGTGTGAAATTTGAGATAGAAATTAGCAAAGTAATAACAAAACTATATTCATTGTGGCATACCAAACATCTTCTGGCCATCCATACTTTATTAGGTCTTCATCTATATTTAAAAAAAAAAAAGAATTACATAACAAGTTGCACAGAGCTGAAATATTTAAAAAACCTCAGCCAGTTTGTTAGCCATCTAGATGAGTTAGTCCAATCCATCAAATGCTCTTTGATCATTATGTTTAAAAACAGTGTTCAGAGTTGCTAATTGCTGTTAGATACACTCACATGAATCTCTAAATTCTAAACCATTCATCACCTTCCCGGTTGGTCATGAGGCAATGGAAGAGTCCCTGTTTAATCCTAGGCAAAAGACCAGAAAAGTAGTAGTACCTCAAACAGTAGCTGAAACTGTAATGGAAATAATCTCCCCCTGCAGAATGTCTTCAATGCCCAAGTACAGCACAATCCATAATTATTTAATCAAATTCTAAAAACAGCATTATGGGCCAACTGTCAAAGGAACTCTATCTACTAAGCACACAACAACCCAATGAACCTAAATGTCAGTGCTTGACAATTATGCAGTTTTCCTTGACACAAGAAACACAATCATCATGGGAACAAGAGGAATAATTTGCTGATGATACCAAAGGAAGGCATGTCAAACTGTGAGGAAGAATGCAGGCAGTCATAGGCAGGTTAGTTGGGGGCAGATATAAACAGAAAATCTCAGTCAGGAAAGACTGTAGATCCATGTAGTACACCTTCCTGTCTCAACAGTTAGAGCCGATGATGTGCTTCTCCAAAATACTTGCCCAATTTGACCTTGATAGCTAAGCGACTTGTCCCTACTTACATCCATTGGCAAGCTATTCCAAAAACTAACCAACCTCAGTGATTAAATATTTTCTTACATTCTGACTGGTATTCCCCTGCTCTGCTATCTTGCACCAAATCTAGTTTATGTTAAATTAAAATTATACATAAGTGATCGAATTCCCTCTCCAAGACAGTGAAAGTGATTAAGCCAATTATTTATAAGAGGGAAGAAAGTAGACACTTACTTTCATATTTATCCTTTCCCATATATATTGTATATGGTGCAGAAACCACTGCAATAAAATAGAAAAGTTTAATTTCATTACATTGTAACAAAAAAATTATAGAAAAGCATACAGTCTGCAAAAAGGCAACTAGCTATAATATTAATTCCAAAAGATTTAACCATATAACTTCCAAGAGTTTAAAGTTATAATGTTCTCATCACTTCTTTAATTATATGCATTTATATATTCGTAGCACATTATTTTATCCTATTTCGTTTTCATTTACTCCACGCATACTTGACCGATAGGTTGGGTGGTGGTGGGTGGGGTCTCATTTCTTTGATTTATAGAACAGTACTAGCAATGTGTAAAAGAGGCCTAGATATTTTTGGACAGACTAACAAAAATTAAACAGCCTTTAATTTGTTTTGTTCGATTTGAAGGTGTTCCTCAACATCTCCCCACAGTGGCAACAACCATTATACAGCATTAGTAATACAAGAAGCGTGAGTGAGCACATGGATCCAACTGAATACAGGAAACTCTGTGCTATCCGGCACCCACGGGACCGAGCTGCTGCCGTTGCCTGAAAACTGCCCTACTCTCCAGAGTTAATGTTGAGAGATACGGAGATTCTTATCTCCGTATTTGACAACAAACACTGTTGCTTAGCAACAGCTTCTAAACACTCGGGTGTGGCCCTAAAGCTCTGTAGCTGAAGCTGTTGCTATAGCTACAGACCTTGCACAGCTTGACTGTTCAAACAAAGCAAAAAAAAAAAAAAAAAACGGCTGCTGATTTTTGCCGGTGGCTCCAGATTACCGGATAGCTCACCTCCGGATAGCACAAAGTTTCCTGTACATAGATCGAAAGAAAGACTTGCATTTATATAGCGCCTTTCATCACCTCAGGTCGTTCAAAAGTACTTCATTTGCTGTAAAATGCTTTGGAAGTGTAGTCACTGTTGTAATGTAGGAGACGCAGCAATTAACTTGCGTACAGCAAGGTCCCACAAACAGCAATGCAATAAAGACTAGATAATCTGTTTTAGTGATATTGGTTGAGGGATAAATATTGCCCAGGACACCGGGGATAACTCCCTTGCTCTTTTTTGAAATAGTGCCGTGGGATCTTTTACATCCACCAGAGAGGGCAGACACGGTTTAGCATCTCATCTGAAAGACGGCACCTCCGACAGTGCAGCACTCCCTCAGTATTGCACTGGAGTGTCAGCCTAGATTTTGTGTTCAAGTCTTTGGAGTGAGACTTGAACCCAGAACCTTCTGACTCAGAGGCAAGAGCGCTACCACAGTTTGTTATATGTATAATATTTTAATCACTAGAATGATTTCCCAGGATTATTTGTACATGGAGTGTGATTCCTGACTCGAGCCAGTACCAAGGAAATTGTAGGGCAAAAGGCATAAATATGCTAAATAAAATTTATGCTTTTAAAAAAGTTTTATTTGTAATTGTGCTATCCAGCATACAAATCCACCTGTCATCCCAGAAAAGATCTCCAGTCTGAACTAGATTAGCTTATTTCTCAGCTGGGATAGCAGCAGGGTACTATAGCTGGGCTGGGCATAATGAAAATTTAACAGCCAAGATTCCTAATTTCTGAATGCTGTCCAATGGCTGTTGGAAACTTCTTGTATGTGGACTTCGGGTGGATCATTTGGCTTTGCTGTAACGCAAGTGTCGGTACGAAGGAATTTAAGCAGTTTACAATGAATGACTTAGATGAAGGGACCAAGTGTAATGTATCCAAGTTTGCTGACGATACAAAGCTAGGTGGGAAAGTAAGCAGTGAGGAGGACACAAAGAGCCTGCAAAGAGATATAGGCAGGTTAAGTGAATGGGCAATAAGATGGCAGATGGAGCATAATGTGGGGAAATGTGAGGTTATTCACTTTGGTAGAAAGAATAGGAAAACAGAATAGTTTCTCACCTTTTAAAAAAAATATTAAATGTTGGTGTTCAGGGAGACTTGGGTGTCCTTGTACAAGAAACGGAGATGGCATACAGATACAGCAAGCAATTAGGAAGGCAAATGGCATGTTGGCCTTTATTGCAAGGTGATTGGAGTATAAGAATAAGGAAGTCTTACTACAATTGTACAGGGCCTTGGTGAGGCCACACCTGGAGTACGGTGTACAGTTTTGATCTCCTTATTTAAGGAAGGATATAACTGCCTTAGAGGCAGTACAACAAAGGTTCACAAGATTGATTCCTGGGATGAGGGGTTTATCCTGAGGGGAGATTGAGCCTATACTCTGGAGTTTAGAAGAATGAAAGGTGATCTCATTGAAACATACAAGATTCTGAAGGGGATTGACAGGGTAGATGCCGAGAGATTGTTTCCACTGGCTGGAAAGTCTAGAACTAGGGGGGCATAGTCTCAGGATCAGGGGTCGGCCTTTTAAGTCTGAGATGAGGAGGAATTTCTTCACTCAGAGGGTTGTGAATCTTCGGAATTTCCTGCCCCAGAGGGCTGTGGATACTGAGTCGTTGAGTATATTCAAGGGTGAGATAGATTGATTTTTGGACTCATGGGGAAATGGAGATCGGGCAGGAAAGTGGAGTTGAGGTCGATGATCAGCCATGATCTTATTGAATGGTGGAGCAGGCTCGAGGGGCCTGTGGCCTATTCCTGCTGCTAATTCGATAGCAAAATACTGCAGATGTTGGAAATCCGAAATAACAACAGAAAATGCTGATTCTTATGTTCTTCAGGAGCTATGATATGGAACAGAGAAAGATGGATACTGTTTGCTTGTACAAGCAATTTTATGCTACACAAATCCACCACCTGGCTGTTATGCAACCAATAAATACAACACAGTCAGCTGTTTATTATGAGACAAATAAAACCTCAAAGTAATCCAACACAAAAAATACAAATAGACTGTGCCTAGCTTTCTGCTCATGCGAATTACTAGTTTCAGAATTATTTGTTTCAAAAACAAACACAAAATGCTCCATGCAGATAAATTAACTTAGATTGTGTGCACAAAGCAGCTCATGTACCATTTTGGAAACGATATACAAGCAATAGCACTGTTTGTACCATAACACTGGAGCAAGGGTGTCAAGTTCATAATCTTTACAGCAAAATTACTATTTTTTGGATTAGAACTTATTGGCCTGGATTTTGCGGTCAGCGGTGAATTGACGGCGCTCGCCACTGACCTCGAAGAAGCTGCCCACAAAGATCTAGCGATCTCTGTAGCATGGATTTTAGCTTACCCAATATTAATTTCATTCTAGCGTTATGTATAGGGGATCTTCAGCATCAAGCAATATTGATGTCATCAAGCAGGCCAAGCAGCCAATCACATTGTTGAATTCTCAGACCGCAAACAAATATTATAAACAAACTTTAACATTAAAATAAAAATCTATGGGAATTTGCACCATAATGGAAAAATTTGATGTTCCACAAATATAAAATTAGTTTTTCAGGGCCAGAGAGGTTGTTCAGCAGTAATTATAATTTAGTACGCCGTGAAAAACCCAGTTACACCTCATTCAACAAGGCTTAACCTTTCTGGGGGTTTTTACAGCGAGATTAGTGTGTTAAAAAGTGGAAGTTCACATTAATTCAAGTGATTTGTAAGATTTCCATCTGCGAGGACTTCAACAGCGCACCCTGTAGAGGAGCTGGAAATCACTGACTTCTGGATTTTCGTTTTTAACTTCGCATGTGCGGACGCCACAAGTTGATGTCAGTTTCAAGAGTAATGACGGTGAACGCTCAGTTTCGCTGTCATTACAACTGCAAATTCCGGTCCAGTAAAAAATTGAATTTTAAAAAAATCAACTGCCCTCAAAATTATTAAGTTTTGTAAACTTAAAATTCCAAACCATTCTAAAATTCTCAGTCCACAAAAAGGAGAATCCGTTTATTTATACACACTATAGGCAACAGTAATTGTTAATTATTTCTCTATCACTTGGGTTTGTAAAATTTATTTGAATCAGAAAGATGGGGTCGGGGTGATGCAGTGGCATGCTGATTTGTGTGCGACAGTATGGAGGTTTCAAACAGCTACAATGAGCTGAAAAGGTGAGATTACATGGATATATTTATCTCACAAAAAGGATTATAAAGATATAGGAATAATTAAAGCAATCAATAGGATATAGATGAATGGACAGACATAAGGAAAAAATGATATGCAGAGAAAGGTATAAATAGATGAATCGATACAAAAGATACCTATTGTTGTATCTGACCAAAATGACAAGAATGGCAACCTGTGCCTAATAATTTATATTTCCATTAAAACAAAGCTGCAACAAAAACACTATATCTTCCTTTCACAAAATATAGATCCAGTTACAGCCGAATGGATGCAAGGAATTACTTGCTACAACTTACATTAATTAAAAATAGTTATTTTGCTAAACCCTACCTTGGTCAACTGATAAATCCTGATTGCCCAAATTACATACAATACTATTTTTAAAAGTATACATCCGTTTTTGCAGTTACTTGAGACCACACATATTGTATTGACCAGTCTACAACAACCAAAGTTAGACAGCTCTACAATGGAGCTTTAAAATCAGCTTTATGGTTCATAAATAAAACTACTATAAAAAGGTTCCTTCCCTGATTTTGTTTTATGCACGGAATTCAAACTGATAAATGTGGAGCTGAATTTTGTCACAAGGCTACAGGTAAAGGTGTATGCTGCAATTGGCAGGTCTTAATATTTATGTAAATTAGAAAAAATAAATTTGCATTGGTTAATGTATGGTCACATAATTTTATGTACTTTCAGAATATAATAATTTGTAAGTAATATTATTCAAATGTAACTAGGAGTCTTGGTACATTTCCCCCCCCAAAAATAAATAATGCCCTTTCAAACAGCACAATTAGTCATTGTATTCCCATTTAGAATTTCACATGACTCAAAAGTTACAACATATAAGAAACATACTCACTTCTGCTTGGCTGATTAAAATACGACCAGGGAGTTCTACTATGTGATTCCAACTTTGGACCTAGGCCTTGTACATCCACTCACACCAACTCTTTGCCTCCATCACAGCCAGAGAGACAGCAAACATATACATGCATACATATAATTAGCTAGCAGTAAGTCTGAACTTTAGTTGAGGAGTTCAGAAGCTTTCACATCACAGAACTGAAGCTAGAACAGTTTAGGGATGCTAGCTGCACAGCACTTTCTCCACCCCCCCCCCCCACCACCCTTAAAAAATATATATATAACCTGCATGTTGCCATAAGTATTTGACCGCCAGGTAACGAGACTTCACACTCAGTCCCTGGAAGAGGACTTTGGCTTTGTTCTAGCGAGTTCTAAAAACTGAAGCTGAATACAAATTCAACACAGCGAGAGTCTCGCATGAAACCAGAAATTTAATTTTATACCTCAATGGTGTATTTACTGCTGAAGCAGCACCAGAAACAGCAGTTCCGCCACCCATCAGTACAGGTCTGCTTACAAACCAGCCTAAGTTTCCTCAGTGCCCCTTACTTGCATATTCAGGTCAGATTCCCAGCACTATAAGCGCCCTCTATAGACAGTCCACTTCCATGGAGGAGGAAAATCCAGTACAGCTGCAGCAGCTAAAAGGGCCTGTGTCTGTAACAATGTAACTTCCTGCAATGTCAAAAGTTGGTGCATCTTCAGGGCACCAAACCTACAGATTTAAAGATTCTTTAGTTGAGGTGTTACTGTCTATAAATCGGCAAAGGAAGACCCAATATTTAGACTCCTAGGGAAGTAGGCCTAAGAAGGGCATGACCTAGATGTGTGGAAGGCGGTGGTCTTGTCAATAAGTGCCAACTCTGGCAAACCCTGCATGCTACTCAGTCCCAGAAGTTGTTCACAGATCTTCCACGGCAGCCTAGGTAACAGGAGGTAACCATACCATGCAACACTGTATTCTTCCTAGTTGCAGCCATTTTAACCTCCCTGCATCAAACAACATCTGCAACTTACTGCCTACATGCAGGAGGTACCACAGTAGCCTTCACGTCTTCCTTCTCCTGCATGTGGTCCTTTACTCACAGCTGAGCATGTAGTGGAAGACTCACACAAGTATTAAATTGTCAACACCTGTTCTCATTCCACTAATCTGTTTTAGAATGCTTTCTGAAACCTAGGTTGTCCTCCATATGCCATGCAACTTGCATTAATATTGTCGATTGCCTTAAAGGGAAACTGGCCCATGATCAAGGACGAGGCAGTACCATCTGAATTTTCCAAGGCTCCTGATGCAAATCGCCCGCCAGCCACCTTAAACCTACTGCCATTGTAAAAACTGTAGGCTAGGATTTAAATGGCACACAAATGCATACACAAAGGGATGGTATGGTAGTCTTAAGTAGGAACGTTATCAGATTTACTTTAAGAGATATTTTTGTCACTGATAGGATTTAAGGCAAAGTACATGAATGCTTGTGCAAGAGTACTAGAATAATGTCCAAATTGATTGTTCCAGAAAAATGTGCAATGCCAGCAATTGACTGAGTGGAGTCCCACTCGAGACTTGAACACAAAAATCTAGGCTAACACTCCAGTGCAGTACTGAGGGAGTGCTGCACTGTCGGAGGTGCCATCTTTTGGATGAGACGTTAAACCATCTGCTCTCTAAAAGGTGGACGTAAACGATCCAATGGCACTATTTCGAAGAGCAGGGAGTTATCCCCAGTGTTCTGGCCAACATTTATCCCTCAATCAACATAACAAAAACAGATTATCTGGTCATTATCACATTGCTGTTTGTGGGAGCTTGCTGAGTGCAAATTAGCTGCCGCGTTTCCTACATTACAGCAGTGACTACACTTCAAAAAGTACTTCATTAGCTGTAAAGTGCTTTGGGTCGTGAAAGGCACTATATAAATGCAAGTCTTTCTTAGCTGAACAGATCCATGTTGATCTGCATCCATTCTTGAGCTAATCCTGAGAATATTGTATACTTTCATTTGACAACTTTTGATAACTAGGTTCTTACAATTTACATAGAGATTACTTTACAATTTACATAGATATAACAGAAACTGGGTGTTTGATCCAACCAGTCTGTGTTGGTGTTTATCTCCACACAAGCAGTAGTCCTAATCAAAGGAGCACACCCTGTTCCTATATCTCTTTATTCCCCTTTCCTTTAACCACCTATCTGACCTACTTACATTGTTTTACAGATTAGAAATGATGCACAATTTTCTGGAACTATCAATTTGGACAATGCCAGGAATTAAAAACTTTCCACAGGCACACATGAAAAGGTGAATCAAAGTGCAGAATTTAATGCTTTCTGTACTTTTCTTGATGAATTTGCGCAGGTGTATAAAGCAAAAATACACAAAAAATGGAAAAATTTGACAAAGGTGATGTAAAAAGTCTGACCAGGATATACAAGAACCAACACACTTACTGTTGTACTAAACATTTTAAATTCTCTGGCAAATAGGTCAGCAATCCTGGTCCGAACTGGCTAGTCACAGGTTGAACTTCAATGGGAAGTACAGCCACACAGGGGAAACTTGGTTTAGATTACCACTGTTGGATGTTTGCAAATATATTCCGGTTTCCAAACCATTTACAAACTAATTGTGCTCCTCTTAAAGATCAGGCAAGTATCCAATTTCAGATTCTCAAGCGATATGAAGCATTTAAAAAAAACATTCGTTACCAGAAATGATAGATATCTTTTGTCAAAAGGAAGCCCAGGGAAAGAGTCGATTCCAGTGAACACTGCGACAAAGAGGAGAAAAGCTGTTGAAGGAAACACTAGGCCGTGCTCAATGCCGAGCCGTGCTCAATGCCGAGCTCCCACATGTCCTGGGGAGGGGTTCTCCGTAAATGTTCTGAACCCTTTCCAAAGGCGTGACAGACAAGGTCACATTTAAGTGTCCACGGGTTCTTGTACTTACCGTTACTGGTAAAATAGAAAACCATTTTAGCGGCAGCAGACGCAGGTCGCCGCTGCTGCTGCAGAGGCTCCGGGCTGAGCAGGAAGTCGATGGCGAGCCAGGCACCTCGGCCACGTGACCACCGCAGGAGGCTCTGGGACTTGTAGGAATATTTTCACACAAAATTAGGAGGGAAAGAAACAGAACAAAACGGCAAAATGCAATCAGCCAGAGATCTTGTAATTATTATTAATATGCATCAATGCCATGATGCTTATAATCAGTTTTCTTTTGGTAATTAAACGGTAGATTTTTTTTTAATGCACAGCACATCGGACGTTAACCTCTCATTTCCTCTTGTGCATTTCCAGTAGTTTAATTTCCTCAATGCGTCACTCTTCTCTGCCAATACAAATTCAAACCTGTTCGGCTGTAATTACAAAAATAAAGGCGGACCTCAGGGAAGATTGGGCTCTGAAAGCTGATTCAGTTCCATTAGCACTTGAGTTTTCTAAATCCACGCATTTGCGATCCTGACTCTGCATTTTCGTAGTCGCCGCCGCGTCCCTTCACCATCAGCTCCTGTTGAAGAAGCGGGAGCACCGAGCAGGTCAAGAAGGCGGGACCTCGAGTGGTTCTGCGCCAGTTGGTTCAGCCCCGGGCCAGATTGACACGTCGCTCAGCCAATCGCGGATGGCAAGGATTGTGCCCGGCACCAATCCGCGAGCCGGGGCGGATGTTCGCTGCGAAAGGCGCGCGGGCTGTGGAATCCGGAGTCAGCGCGCGGGGTGGTGGCGGTTGGAAGCCGAGACCCAGAGGCAGAGGGAGCCACCCGGCAGCCCGAGCCGACCCTTCTCACTGGATGAGGTGAGGTTTGAGCTGAAACGGTCGCGGGGATTTATTTTCCCCTTCTTGTACCGGCGGCTGTGGGTTGGTGTCGGAGCAGTGATTGGATGAAATCTAGGGCGGGAGATGCTGGGGTTGCCGGCGGGTGAAGGCAGTGTGCGGGCAGCGCCGTCCCAGTGAACCCTCCCTGCAACATTGCACCTATACAAGGCGGTAAAACGCCACAAGGCGCTTCACGCCCAGGAGCGATTGTCAAACACAATTTCGGTCCTGACTGTATCTGGTGCACCACTGGTGTCGCCATCTGTCACCAGATCTGGCTGTATCCTCTCAAGTGCTGTTGGGCTTCACTCTGCCAAAACTGCCACTACTCCAGGATCATTTGGAGAATAAGGATACCCCCCTTTTTTTCCACTACCAGCTGTCTCCGTAAACCCATCTCGCTGTTTCCATCCTCGCCTCCGACAATCACAAGAAGCTGACGGATGTCTTTTGCAATAAGATTGCGACCATTCGTTCTCAGCCGTGGCTCAGTCGGCAGCACTCTCGTCTCTGAGTCAGGAGGTTGTGAGTCCCACTCCAGAGACTTGATCGCAAAAATCTAGGCTGACACTCCAGTGCAGTGCTGAGGGAGTGCTGCACTGTTGGAGGTGCCGTCTTTCATATGAGACAATTAAACCGAGGCCCCTCTGCTCTCTTGGGTGAATGTAAAAGATCCCATGACACTATTTTGAAGAAGAGCTGGGGAGTCAGCATCATTTAAAAATGTTTTTATCTGGTCATTATCACAGTGCTGTTTGTGGGAGCTTTCTGTGTGCAAAATCGCTACCGTGTTTCCTACATTACATCAGTGACTACACTTCAAAAAGTACTTAATTGGCTGTAAAGTACTTTGGGATGTCCTGAGGTCATGAAAGGCGCTATATAAATGCAGGTCTTTCTTTCAGTTGCCTCTCTTTCCTTTCTCTTCGCCCCCCCCCCCCCTCCCCTCCCACCAAAGCCACAAATTACATCCTCTGTGACTGTGTTCCTCCTTGGCCTTATCAACCTCTTTGCAGATTCTGACATGGTTGACTACACCATCTTTCTCCAATGCCTTTCTTTTGTTGTCCAGCTCAATGCAATTGTCCTCGCTTGGTTGCACTCTCGCCTGTCTAATCATAGCCAGAGCATCTCCAGCAATGGCTTCTCTTCCCAACCCTGCACCCGTTACCTCTGGAGTCCCCCAGGATCCCCTCCTCTTCCTCGGCTACATGCTGTCCTTTGGCCACATCATGTGCAGACATGAGGTCAGGTTCCACCTGTCTGCCGACGCCAACAATACCTACCTCTCTTGATGCCTCCGCTCCCTCTGTGTTGTCAGACTGCTTATCTGCTATTCGGTCTTGGATGAGCTATAATCTATCCACCATTGGCAGCTGTCTAGGCCCCATGCTCAGGAATTCCCTGCACATCTCCACCACCCCCTCCTCAAAACTCACCTCTTTTTGGTCACCTCTTCTAATATCTCCTTTGGCTCAATGTCCATTTATACGCCTCTGTGAAGTGTCTTGAGGTGTTTTTCTAAAATAACGATGCTATATAAATTCAAGTTGTTGTATACAGTGTATCCAGTAGATTTGTGTGTGTATACAGTGAACTCAGTAGACTTGTATGTATGAGTATATATCCAGTATATCCAGTAGATGTATGTGTGTGTGCATATATGCAGTGCACCCAGTAGGTTTGTGTGGTATATATTGTACCCACACAGTGAAGTAAATACAGCAACACTCACCAATGGATTAACAAATAGAACAGTGGGCTCACCAGCAAATAAAAATTAATTAATAGATGTGGTATCAGTTAATTAATTAACAGGGGGCATAGACTCAAGCTTATCAATAGAAGAATGAAGAGGGTTGTTAGGGAAAACATGATAAAGGGTTATTCAAATAGGAAATTCTTTGCTACATTTACCTATTGGGGCAGAGACTAACATTATTGAAAAGGGAATTGGAAAAGTATTTGAAAAGGAAGAATATAAAAAGATAACTACAATGATCTCTCTGCTGCAATTTCTATGATCTGAAAGTGCTCATGTACTGGCATAGTGATGCTGCTCTAACACAATGTGTCATGGAATGCAAGATCCATGTTTTAAGATCTTGAATTTAACTCTCATCTTTGCAGTTTCCTTCATATAGACCCTAGATGTCTGTATAAATTAGCCAGTAGAGATTTGTTAATTTATTCAGTTAATGCTGAGTGTGTAGATAGTACGCAGTCTGCACAGTAGATTTAAGGTGTCTAGTGACAGTGAATCAGTTAGTGTACAGAATACAGTTGTGTCCTCATTGCTTCTTGCACTCTCTGACTGCTTTTGTTTATATAGACTATCGGTAGTGCAATGTTTAGTTTTGTGTTCAATTTTTTTTCAGTTTTAACGAGGAACAATGTCTACAGTTACTCCAAGAAAGAGGAAACATAGCTCTTCTGAAGATGCTTGGTAAGTTGTGACATATTGCAGTTTATGAAATTGAATATAGGATAATTCATTCCAAAAACGATCTGTTTCTGGGGCATCGCTGCTCTAGGCTGAATAGAAATATTTATGTATTTCACTGCTGACCATGGCCTATTCTATTAATACTACTACTTCAAAAACAAGACCGAAAAATCTTTTAGACCGTTATTCTAATTTACTAGGAACTGATCGCACAGGGTGCTTTAACTCTCCCTGTGACGTGTTCTCAGTGATCCTAGAGTTCATAGGTTGAAATTAATTGGATTTTTAGAGAAGAATTTACGTATGAAGAGAGATTGGAAAGTGCAAAATACAGACAAAATTATTAGAAAAAGAAGCTAGTTGCATCTATCCATATGTTCAGTAAACTATAACATTCCACTTGCGCACAGTTTAAAATGACGAGTTGGCATTGGCCAAGAAACACTATGGGATGGAAATGTGGTGTTTATTTTATTGAATTTTATTCAGTTATAGCTCAGTTTTGTTACTGAGCCAAGTTGGTGCTAGGAGTTGTTATGTATATGCTCTTTAAAGTTAAATCACTTTGAATTCACAGTGGAGCAATGCTACAGTGTAAAATATTGATTTGTATGGTTTTAACAGTCACTAAGTCATTTTATTTCTTTTTAACAGTCAGGATTATACCCCCATCAATGTAGCAATATCAGGAACGCCAGCAAAGAAAAGAATCCTTGATTTTGATAGAGTTCCCTGTTCATCAAGAATGTCATCCCCTAAATTAACAACCTCATCAATGTTAAGACGGTCACAAAGAGGCTGTAATTCTGATAAGGAAAATCTTTTTGACAACTGTGCTTCACCACAAAAGTTATCTATTAATCAATGTCAAGGTGATTCACCGAATGAAGTCTCTGGGCTGACTTCCAACATAAACGGCTGTCCACACAAACCTGCTGTACCTGCAAAGTCCTTCTACAGGAAGGGGAAGCAGCTGTACCTCACCCCTCTTGAGAGAAAATTGGTCAATCAAAACAGGCCTTCCAAGTGTGCCGTTGTAGATAAACAACCTGAGATGAAAAATGCAAAATTTCAAACAAAGAAACAAATTGAAACAAAAGCAAAGCTGCCGAAGGGTTCCAGCTCTAAAGTTCCAATGGATTCAAAGGAGTCACAAATAAATCAAGACAAAGTCAGATCTAACGCCACCACAAAACTGACCCATCTGAAGGAAAATGCATATTATGGGTCCATGACCAGGGCACTTCTTTTTACTTCAAAAGTGAATGGTTTAAAAGTACAGCAAAGGCCTAAAATTCAAATAGGTGCAGCTTTCTTTTCCACGGGCAGAAAATCCCAGCCATTGTTCAAAAAGAGTTTGCCAGACCCCGACATCAAATCATTTCCATCAGATTGTAGCGTCCAATTTAAACACCGTAAAAGCAGTGCCAAAGATGATGACGACAAAAAATCTAACAAGGAAGCTCTTCAAACAGTTAATCACAGCAATGGAATGAGTGATGGGATTAGAGAGAGCACTTATAAAATGAAAACCAAATTAAAAGTGGGAAGAAAAGCTGAAAAATCTGCACACCTGTCTGCCAACGTGGTCAATGTTTTGCTTACGAGCGAGGTGAAGGTGGTAATTCAGAAAATTGAAGTGGCACAATTCAATCACCCAGTATTGATAACCAAGGAGAAGTCATTGCAACAGAGAGATTTGACAACAAAAGTAAGATGAAGAACTTGGATTAAATTTTATGTAACTTTTTGCCTGCTCTTTCCCCATCAATATTTCTGTTTTTAAGTTCTTAAATGTGCTTTTTGGATTATTTAATGAGTACCCCAGACTAATTATTGAATTCTTAAGTTTTTGTAGGGCTCCTATTTGAAGAAACAGATCAGGGGTGTCTAAACTTTTTGTCTTCATGGGCCATGTTGTTGTGTACCATGGAACCCTGGGGACATTATACGGTTTAAATGCACGATCCTATTAATTTGCATTCACTACAAGTTCTTGATACAGACTTTGGAGTTCTGATTTAGGATTTACATATCAATGAGGCAACTTCGCTAAGAACAGCCCTTTTCATATCAACAGGCTTGCAAAATTCAAACAGGACAAATCAGTGAATTATTAAAGATAATAAACGCATATAGGACTGAGTTCCCTTGGTTTTTTTGGGGGGGGCAGCACATGTGAGCTGCAGTTTCAACACACCTGGTGCAGCTGAACTAACTTTTCAGCATTGGGTTACTCTATTTCTTCATTTTACATTGGCCCGGCTTTTACGGTGGTATTGACGACGAAACTGTCAGCGTTCACCTCCGACCCGCAAAACATTTACGAACCTACCTCCAGGCGCCCAGCTGCGTGGAGTTGCGGTCTCTGGCCTCCAGGCGTACGGCAGCGTAAAGGCCCACGGATCCCAGGGACACCGGCGGTTCGGAAGTGCCCCTGGGATCATGTGGGCCCGGCCCTCCAATCACAAAGGAGGATTTCGTTGCAATAATTTACGAAGGGAATCCCCTAATGATATGCAATGGAATCCCCAAACAATATACAATTTACAGAATTCTAATCATTCTAAATGTACTATATTGTAATTTTATTCAAGTCCCTTCATTGCACCAACCTCAATAAAAATTTCATTTTTGATATAATTTTAAACATCTTAATCTGGGCCAATATTTGCATAAACTCATTTAAAGTGTATGTGCATTATTTTGGATTTTTAAATGTTTTATTTAAATCTCATATTTACCCTTACGCTGATGAAAGCAGGCCCTATGCCTGCTTTTACCAGCCATAGAGTTGCGTGGGCAGTTGTTGGGCAAATAGCCCAACTCTGCACCAGCAATACTAAGTTTCCATGCGGTTCGGATGATCTATCAAGGCGTACCTTGATAGATCGCAAGTTCCGGATTTCATGCATGCGGAAATCCGGAACTTCTGGGGCTTTTCAAATGGATTATGACGGCATACTCTGAGTACGCCGTCACGGAGACCACAATTTCAGCCCAAATGTTAGTCTCACTGTTTTCAGGGTAGTCATAAAAGATCCCATTGCACTATTTTGAAGAAGAGCATGGGTGATCTCCCCAGTGTCTTGGCCAATATTTATCCCTCAGCCATCATCATTAAAACAGATAATCTGTTCATTATCACATTGTTATTTGTGGGACCTTGCTGTGCGCAAATTGGCTGCCTCATTTCCTACATCATAATAGTGACTATACGTCAAAAGTACTTAATTGGCTGTAAAGTGCTTTGGGACGCCTTGAGGTCGTGAAAGGCACTATATAAATGCAAGCCTTTTTCTTTTACACTTGCTGTGCAAGACTTGTGTATTTTTACTTCCTGCTCATTTTGTCACTGTACTTCCCCAAGAGTAACACTAGATTGTCTCTGTCAGCCGAGCATCCATTCATTGGTACCGAGTTGTCCTGGCCTACTGCAATGAAATGTGTGGTATATTGGGCTATTGTTTGTGTTGAAGCAGATAAATAGCCAAACAAGCTACTGTACTTGTTTAGTTTATGGAATGGCTGACGTGATATGAATTCCCATTAAGATAGGGTAGCATGAATAATTAAGTTATGGTGCTGAGTGATTATTCTTAATTGTCATATTCCATAGACTGTGTGATATAAAAGATAAATATATATTGCTGCTTTGAAGTTTTACCTACAACTGACAATTATACGTGTTGGCTGTTCATTGTTACAGTGGTTTGACCAGTTTCATGATTCAGATTCTGAAGAGGATGAACACGAAATTTTGAATGTTGAGGTAAGATATAGTATAATGTTGAAATCCAGTCCAGACTGATGTGGAGAAAGCTGCCTCTTTCTGACTGGAAGGATTTTATGTGAAGTGAATTTGGGCATCCTGAGGAGGAACTACTTCACTCAGAGGGTGGTAGGTCCATGGAATATGCTGCCCCAAAAAGCTGTAGAAGCTACATCATTACATAAATTTAAAACAAATAGACAGTTTCCTAGAAGTAAAGGGAATAAAGGGTTATGGGGAACGGGCAGGAATTTGGACATGAGTCTAGGTTCGGATCGGTCATGGCCCTGTGGGTAGCGGAGCGGGCCCAGGGGCCATGTAGCCTGATCCTGCTCCTATTTCGTGTGTCTAATTCTGTTAGATTCAGGAGATGGTTCAGTGATAGTAGATTGGTGGTTAGGATCAGATCAGCCATGATCTTATTGAATGGCGGAGCAGGCTCGAGGGGCCGATTGGCCTACTCCTCCTATTTCTTATGTTCACCTAGTTACCAGTGAGTGCAGGTCCATACCACAAACAGCCTCTAAACTAAATTTACAAATTTGGATGACTGGTGTGAGAAGTGGAGGAGAAAGACATACGAGTGCAGTGCTTTTTTGAGACAGAGATTAAAATATATTGTTGGAGTAGCATATGGATATTTACTGTGCACCTGGTCTATGTTTATGCCTGACCTCGGAATACTTGATGTTGGCACTGGGTGACAAGCTGACATCGTTAACCTTGTTGAGAACATTAATTCCCTTCCAGTTTCCCCCTCTCAAAAAGCATAAGTTTATTTTGCCCATTTCAGGTCTCTAACTTACAAGTGGGGCTGCTATGCATGGCCAATAGTAATTTAAGTTTTTTAAAGAAAAAACTACCATGCTAGGATATTTTATTGCCACATTAGGCCATTAATAGGGTATGGGCTGATATTGTCATTAGCTCAAGTTTAGTTAGTAGGTATTGGAAGAGGAGTTTCTTAAATTGGATTCCTCGTACAAGCAGTAAACCAGGCCCAATGCCTTCTGAAAATCTGAGATATAATGGCCTTCCTATGCCAAACATAAGTTAATGTGGAACAGACCTGTGCCTGTTTCAAGCAGTATGGCACTCATGACAGTCTACTTCACTTCTCGGTAACAAAAAAATTATATTATACACTTTGCCTTGATTTGTCTTTTTAAAAAATAATTTAGCTTGTTAGCATCAAAGGGCATTTTCTATTGTGCTGTGTTACTGTGTTTTAATATATATTATGAGTTGGATTTTAGTCAGTATCTGTTTTTAGATTAAACTGAATTCCGTGAAGTTTTATTTTTGCATTACTGTGAAAGGAATTATGCCCAACCAGTCCCCATCCACCACCACCCTCCTCCGCCTGGCTGAACTTGTTCTCACATTGAACAACTTCTCCTTTGACTCCACTCATTTCCTCCAAATCAAAGGTGTTGCTGTGGGTACCCGCATGGGTCCTAGCTGTGCCTGCCTTTTCGTGGGATATGTGGAACACTCTTTGTTCCAGTCCTACTCGGGTCCCCTCCCTCACCTCTTTTTCCAGTACATTGATGACTATATCGGTGCTGTTTCCTGCTCTCGCCCTGAACTAGAAAATTTCATTCACTTTGCTTCCAATTTCCACCCTTCCCTCACCTTCACATGGTCCATCTCCGACTCTTCCCTTCCCTTCCTCGACTTCTCCGTCTCCATCTCTGGGGATAGGTTATTGACAAACATTCACTACAAGCCCACTGACTCCCACAGCTAGCTAGACTACACTTCCTCCCACCCCGCCTCCTGTAAGGACTCTTCCATTCTCCCAGTTTCTCCGTCTCTGCCGCATCTGCTCCGACGATGCCACCTTCCATACCAGTGCTTCCGACATGTCTTCCTTTTTCCTCAACCAAGGATTCCCCTCTACTGTGGTTGACACGGCCCTCGACCGTGTCCGTTCTATCTCCCGCACTTCTGCCCTTACCCCTGCCTCTCCCTCCCGGAACCACGATAGAGTTCCCCTTGTCCTCACCTTTCACCCCACCAGCCTCCACATTCAACGGATCATCCTTCACCATTTCCGCCACCTCCAGTCTGATCCCACCACCAAACGCATCTTCCCCTCACCTCCCCTTTCAGCATTCCGAAGGGACCGCTCCCTCCGCGACACCCTAGTCCACTCCTCTACCACCCCCAGCACCCCTCCCCCTTCGCCCGGCACCTTCCCGTGCAAGTGCAGGAGATGCAACACATGCCCTTATACCTCTATTCCATTCTCCCAGTTTCTCCGTCTCTGCCGCATCTCCCCTTTCAGCATTCCGAAGGGGCCACTGTCCAGGGCCCCAAACACCCCTTCCAGGTGAAACAGCAATTTACTTGTACTTCTTGCAATTTAGTATACTGTATTCGCTGCTCATGATGTGGTTTCCTCTACATTGGGGAGACCAAACGCAGATTGGGTGACCGCTTTGTGGAACACCTCCGTTCAGTCCGAGCTCCCGGTGACCTGTCACTTTAATTCACCGCTCCATTCCCATTCCCACTCCGACCTCACCGTCCTCGGCCTCCTACATTGTTCCACGGAAGCTCAGCGTAAGCTCGAAGAACAGCACCTCATCTTTCGATTAGGCACTCTACAGCCCTCTGGACTCAACATAGAGTTCAACAATTTCAGATCCTAACCTCGGCTCCTATCACATATATATATATATATATTTTGTTGCGAGGGCAATTTTGGGGCGCTTGGTCTCCCTGCCCCTGTGTGTCCCCCCTCTCCCTGTCATGTCCTCTCCCTGTCCTATCCCTCCCTCCCCTCTCTCCCTCCCCTCCTCTCCCTCCCTCCCCTCCCCTGTCTCCCTCCCTCCCTCCCCTCCCCTCCCCCCACCCCCTCCCCTCCCCCACTCCCCTCTGTCCCTCTGTCCGGCCCCTCCCCCTGCCTAGCGCCTGAGGTCCGGTGCCGTTGCGATAGCGGCCGTGCGGGGCCTAGCGCTTAAGGCGCGGTCGGGTTCTGAGGCCGGGACGGACCGGAGCTGAGGTCCCCCGCGTATCGTGCGGCTGATGGACGGCCGTTGCGGGCAGGCGGCGCATGCGCGGTCAGTGCGGGCGGCCCGCGGGGAGCAGGCAAGGGCGGCTTGGCGGCCGTTAGTGAGCGGGAAACTTCGGGCGGCCCGCCCGCGCTCCGTCCGCGACACCATGAAACCTGAGAGGGGGAAGTAGAGAGAGACAGAGAGGGAAGAGGAGAAGGAGAGAGAGGGAAGAGGAGAGAGGGAAGAGGAGAAGGAGAGAGAGGGAAGAGGAGAAGGAGAGAGAGAGAGGGAAATTTTTTGAGCTTCAGGCCCCGAGTCCCCCCTGGGCGAGGGTGAGGAGGAGGGGGGGGTTGCTAAACACAATATAAAACTCAAATAAATTGTTAATTAATTCCCTAACATATAATTCAAATATTTACCTTCCTTCCCTAACACACTGAAAGTGTGGGGGAAAAAATCGTGAAAAATCAAGATGGCGGCCACTCACCTCGGTTCAGAGGGATAAGGCCCGCCCACACACGCACCGATTGGTCGACCGGTCAGGTCACCGAAGCGTAGGATTGGTCAATTGTCGAGTCACTCGACTGTAGGAAGGAACCCGCCGTCCGATTGGTCGACCTCGACGTCACACGGCCGCTAATGAGATGCTAATGAGCGGAAGGCTGAACGTTTTTCGGATACCGCGGGCGGGACTTTTGTGCGGCCGAAACGTAAATACGCCTATGACCGGTCCGGAATCGCAAGCTTTCTTTTGAGGCGACGCGCGCGTCGGTACGCTCTGTAACTTTCAAACGTATAGAGAACAGACAGACAGACAGACATCAGGACAGACAGACATCGGGACAGACAGAAGAGCTCTTTTTTTTATATATATATATATATATAGATATTTTTTTTTTATCCACACTTTTTTGTTTGGCCTTTTTTCTTCCCTCCCACATGGCAGCTGTCCTTCATTCTGCCAGCGCAATTCACACCTCACCTAGAGTCATCCTTTGTTCCTTAACCTGTCCCATTACCACCTCCTCTTGCCTTTAATATCTCTTAATGTCTCTTAATCTCTCCTGCTTTCTATCCTATCACTAACCTTCCCTTTTGTTCTTTCATCCCCTCCCCCTAAACTTGCTTTCCATTTCCTGCTTTTTTCCAGTTCTGACAAAAGGTCATCGACCTGAAACGTTAACTCTGTTTCTCTCTCCACGGATGCTGCCTGGCCTGCTGAGTTTTTTCAGCGTTTTCTGTTGTTATTTTATATTTTTAATGGTTTTAAGTAAGGGAAATATTTAAATAAGGAATGTATTACTGTACAATGTGAACAAAATTGCATTTATTTACCAGTTTTACATTCTCAGGATTTCCTGATTCCTTTCACAAATGCTACATAAGAACAGGAGAAATAGGAGCAGGAGTGGGCCATACAGCACCTTGAGCCTGCTCCGCCATTCAATAAGATCATGGCTGATCATCGACCTCAACTCCACTTTCCCGCCCGATCTCCATATCCCTTGATTCCCCTAGAGTCCAAAAATCTATCTATCTCAGCCTTGAATGTACTCAAAGACTCAGCATCCACAGCCTTCTGGGGCAGGGAATTTCAAAGATTCACAACCCTCTGAGTGAAGAAATTCCTCCTCATCTCAGTCTTAAATGGCCGACCCCTTATCCTGAGACTATGCCCCCGAGTTCTAGACACTGCAGCCAGGGGAAACAACCTCTCGGCATCTACCCTGTCAATCCCCTTCAGAATCTTGTATGTTTCAATGAGATCACCTCTCATTCTTCTAAACTCCAGAGAGTATAGGCCCATTCTACACAATCTCTCATCATAGGACAGCCCTCTCATCCCAGGAATCAATCGAGTGAACCTTCGTTGCACCGCCTCCAAGGCAAGTATATCCTTCCTCAGATAAGGAGACCAAAACTGTGCACAGTACTCCAGGTGTGATCTCACCAAGGCCCTGTACAATTGTAGCAAGACTTCCTTACTCTTATACTCCAACCCCCTCGCAATAAAGGCCAACATGCCATTTGCCTTCCTCATTGCTTGCTGTACCTGCATGCTAGTTTTCTGTGTTTCTTGCACGAGGACACCCAAATCTCTCTGAACACCAACATTTGAAAGTTTCTCACCATTTTTTAAATTCTTCCTACCAAAGTGAATAACCTCACATTTCCCTACATTATACTCCATCTACCACCTTACTGCCCACTCACTTAGTCTATCTATATCCCTTTGCAGACTCTTGGGGGAATTTATGCCGGCGCTCAGGGGGCAGGTTTGGAGGTGGGACTGCTGGCAAAATTGCAAAGATTGACAGCGGGTCCCGAACCTGCTGTCAACCCGCCTCCATACAATCTTCCCAAGTGTCGGGTCCCCGATTTGTGCAGGGACCCGACACCTAGCAGCGGGAAGAGGATTATAGGCACTTAACTGCCTGTTAACAGGTAATTAACAGACAGTTAAGAGGCTTTTTTCAATTTTGCCAGGTCGACTGCGGGCTTCCCGACGTCCAGACACCACGCCAGGGTAAGTGTGGCGTGCTGTGGGTCTACTGTAATGTTTCTTCATTGATGACAGCTGCAGAAGTGGTGTGAAGGATCCAATGGTACACTGGTGAGTTTCAGAGGTAAGAAAATGTTGGGAAAATCATTTTTAATGTATTAAGACTTTTCTGTAGGTAATAAGGTTTGAAGTGTTTGTGTAGTCCCACCTCATTGGGAGAACCTCTCTCACCAGTGACAGATCACTTCTGTAACCTCACCTGCAGCTGCCATCTGTTTTATTCTAAGGAGAGAGTCTCTGGAGAGCCTGGATGCAAGGGCTTACCTTTGTACAGTGATTGGCAGTGTTTGCAGCACCTCAATGCTGTCAAACACTGAAAAATCATCTGTCAAAAAAAATGAGCGTGTCCCCTTTAAGAAAAACCGGCAGATGACACGTCATCAACTGACGCCATCGGACACTGGCTTTCTCTTAATTGGCCGGCAAGCCAATTGGCGCAAAATTACATCTGTGCGTCGGGCGTTGTTGGGGGTGGGACTGGAACCCGGAAGCCACCTGACCCGCTCCCAACTCGCATCGAAAGGTAAGATCGCACCCTTTGTGTTCTCCTCACAGCTTACTGTCCCACCTAGCTTTGTATCGTCAGCAAACTTGGATACATTGCACTCGGTCCCTTCATCTAAGTCATTAATATAGATTGTAAATAGCTGAGTCCCCAACACTGATCCTTGCAGCACCCCACTTGTTATAGCCTGCCAACCTGAAAACGATCCATTTATCCCTACTCTCTGTTTTCTGTCCATTAACCAATCCTCTATCCATGCTACTATATTACCCCCAACCCCATGAGCCCTAATCTTGTGTAATAACCATGTGGCACCTTATCGAATGTCTTTTGGAAATTGAAATATACTACATCCACTGGTTCCCCTTTATCTACCCCGCTAGTTACATCCACAAAAAAGTAATAAATTTGTCAAACACGACTTCCCTTTCATAAAACCATCAAGCACACTTGAGAATGCTCAAATAAAATCTATTTTTTATCTTCTAAACATTTGAGTTTGGATTAACATGGTTTTTAAAAAATTGCTATTTTATCATATTTTATTTTACCTTGCATCTTAAGAGCTTTAATACTCGTGAAACTGATTTGGAATTTGAAGATGGGAGCACTTCTGAAGGAAATACTGGCAAAAATGAAGGTAATTGATTCAGTCATGATGAGGGCTCAGTATGGAATGAGACCTTGTGGTGGTTCATTTTGGCACTAATTTTAGATTGAGTAAGGTACTGATGCCCACTTTTGAAGGAGTCTGTGTATTTCTCCTTTATATCCATTGATATCTTCCTGGAAAATGGACATGTATGGTTGTTGAGTGAGAACAAGATTGGGCTCTGCTGTGATACTCGCCATGGTCCAGTTTCACACGTGAAGATGGTCCATTTCAGAGATAACAAAGGGTGCCTGTGGAATCTAACCTATCATGAGTCAGTGCCTTTAGCAGAGTGATGAGAAAATGAATGGGTGGAATATATGGGACTGTATCTCTCTCCAAAATTCCATGTTGGTATTCAAAGTACAGTTGCAAATGATGATTCACAATCAAAATTGGTATAGTAAAATGATACACTTTCAGTTCTAATTTTGGATAACCTTTCAGCATTTTTGCAACAGTGGGGGGGAGAAAAGTGGCATAACCAAGCAATTGCAGTAAAACCTGAAAATGCTGGAAATTCACAGCAAGTTCCTCAGCATCGGCAAAGAGAAAAGACATGTTAATATTTCAGATTTAGAGACTTCATTAGAACTGAAAACTAAGATAAGCAAACAGTTTAGTAAGGGTAGAAAAATAGAGTTAAAGTAAGAGGATTGGAGTCAAAAAAACAGATTTCCGTCATTAGAAAGGGAGTTAATGGGTGGAATGATTTGCAGAATTCTTAATATAAAACTATTGGATGATGCCAAAGATCATATCCGTGAAGCAATAGAAAAACATTTATTGAACAAAATATATGGTTAGAATGTCTCATGGACTGTGTTTAGTTCCATTTTTGTGGGTTGGAAACAATTGTCATTTTGTTCTTATCTGGAACAAGTAAACTTTTTAGTTTAGGAATTTTTTCAATTAGCCAGTTAAAATACTCTGTTGTAAATATACAAACAAATATTTCTTGTAATTGTCATTACTGCACATATTAAAGTATTGGGTTTTGTGATGGTGTTATTTTTATTTAGTTAAGCGCCTTTTTATAAATGTAATGAGCATGTTTGTCTTTTAGGCTCATCACCAGCAGCTGCTGTCTACCCCATTTTTAGTACTCCTTGTACTGGCAGTAAAAGGTACGGACTTGTCATTAGCCCTGAATGTGTGTTCATAGTACTATGTTTCCATCATGTACATGAAGTTTATGGCACGATATATTAGCACATGAACACATAATACAGTCCTTTGAAATTCCTGTCTCCACTATTTTATTCGAAGCATTTGTTTTAAGCAGGTTACTGTCTCTGCTAAAGTTGCAGAGGCAGGAATTGAAGACAGATACATTAGTGACCAAAAGCACATTGTGCAATTTCAGGCAATGTTCGTTCTAGACTTCATCAATATTGATTAGTACGAGGTAGTACATTTTGGTAGGAAGTATAAGGAGCCACATACTCCTTGGGAAATAAGTGTCTAATTGGAGTAGTAGAACAAGGGGATCTGGGGGTACAGATCACTAACAGTAGCAACAAAGGTTAATAAGGCCATTTAAAAAAAAAAAGCAATTCAGAAGGTTCAGTTCTAGAGGAATAGATTTGAAAAGCAGAGAAATTATGTTAAACTTGTATAGAACCTTGGTTAGACCACACTTGGAGTACTGTGAACAGTTTTGGTCTCCATATTCTAAAAAGGATATAGAGGCAGTGGAGAAGATGCAAAAAAAACTTTATTAGAATTATACCAGAACTGAGAGGTTCTATCTATCAGGAAAGATTAAAAAGGCTGGGGCTCTTTTCTCTAGAAAAGAAAAGACTGAGGGATGACCTGATAGAGGTCTTTAAGATAATGAAAGGGATTGATGTAGAAACGATGTTTCCACTTGCGGATATAGGGGCCATAAATATAAGAAAGTCACTAATAAATCCAATAGGGAATTCAGGAGAAACTTCTTTACCCAAAGAGTGGTTAGAAAATGGAACTCCCTACCACAGGGAGTAGTTGAAACGAAGAGCATAGATGGATTGAAGGGGAGACTAGCTAACCACACGAGGGAGAAAGGATATGTTGATTGGGTTAGTTGAAGAGGGGTGGGAGGAGGTTCATGTGGAGCATGAACCTGTAGGGCTGAATGACTGACTTGTTTTTGTGCTGTAAATATTTTGTAATACTTTTAAATTATTGGCAAGTTACACATTAGCCAATATTATAAATTTCAGAGTACTAGAAAGTAATATATCTTACAGTAGAAATTGTCTTTATTACAATGCACTGATTAGCTGACCACTAACATAGTATCAGAATAAAACTTTGTTCAGTTGGCATGGATTCTTTAAACTTCAGATTAATGCAAAGATTGTCTGGGTGTAACATAGACAAAGAATTGACTTTCAATGCAGAAGCCTTTTTTCCTCAATGGCTGTCTATTCAAAGGCAATATCAAGATTTGGCTAAATTACTGCTGCAGTACTAACAAGCTGAGGCTTCGAATTGTATGCAAAACTATGAATTGTTATCCAAGTTCCATTTCTGTTTCATATAAATTATGTTGATTAATAACTACTTTCAAATCAGCTGATGCTGATTAGCTATCATTTTTGTAAAGAGCGGTGAGAAAGATGCAGGGTAGCAGAAATCCAGCCACTGGATTAGTATTGCTGACAAAAGTGTATCTGTTGAGTTTTTTTAAAACCATAGTAGCTAATTTACTACGTTTTTCTATATTCTTATACTTCGTGCGTGCTTGTCTCTTACATAATTGTATTCAAATTAACTTTGTGTAGTGACGGAAGAAAACTACTAGACACTTGGCCTAAGCATTAAACAAAGCTTTAATCAACTGTTTTACAACATGGGGGTCTAGTTGTGTCCTTCACTAGTTCCTGTTAAGAATGTCCTGCACAAGCTGGGTCCGTGCCCGAGTATTTATACTCTCCCTGGACAGCGCCACCCGCAGGCTGCTCAGTATCATTTCATAAGTCTTTCTTTTATGAATGACTGATTCATGTCAGGTAGTGTTTCACAAACAAAATTAAAGTCATTCTTGTCTGTCTTGGTGTAGCTGAAGTCTGCATGTGTAGGAATCCATCAGCTTGGAGTATATGAATGAAAATAGCAGTCAGTAATTTTGCAGGAAAGAAACCTGATTGGAGGATTTTGAACAGGGAATGGTATGAGCATAATTGTGAGGTGGTAACACATTCCAGAACTTCAGAGAAATGGAAAGTTGGAGAGAATGGAGGGGTTGAGGTCATGACCGTGACTTTGAAGATCCTAAATATTGTGCTGGAGAATAGGGACACGTTGGTGTTGGCAAGCATGGGATTAAGGCGAGAAAGCTGGGTGGTTGGCAGCAAGTTTTGGGGAGGGGGGAGAATGAAAGAAGCAGGTCATAGGGCTAATGGACAAGATAAATTTAGTGATGGCTGTAAGGAAATGGGAGTGGTGACTGGAGTAAGGTAGTGGCAATTTGGTGGGGAAGAGAAGGGAAGCAAAGACAGCAAAAAGAATGTTTTTTTTTTTACATTAAAAAGTCCATAGGGTCCGTGCATTTGATGTCTGAGGTACACTGGAGTGGGCTTGGAGGATATAACTTTATTGAGCAGAAGAGCTTGAAGTAATTCCTACTTTCCCCTATTGACTGCCTGCTAATATTCTAATAGCAACATGGAGGTAAGAACTTTTCTGTAAATTAAGTACCTCATCGCAATTTCTTTCTCTTGTTTAGACATGACCTGCCAAAAGACGAGACTACTTCTGCTGGATCCAGTAACCCTTTTGTTACTGTCCCTGGGTTGCCCTGCCATGCACCTCTACAGAAAAACAAAAGGAAGAAAGATTTTGACAAAGTATTCAGCGACCAGTTCATAATAGTAAGTTTGAATTAGCATGATGTAAAGAGTGAAGAAATTAATGGATGACTGCAAGTGATGCTTATTTTAAAATAATTAATGAGTGAAAAAATCAACATAATTTGATATTAGGTTAAGGGCCTAACAAAGGGAAAATGAAAATTCATATCTCTTCAAATTTGAAACAAATTTACAGAAAATCTTCTACTGTACTAGTGTTTACTTTTGAATGGATTGTCAGATATAGCTACTGAAAAATATTGTAGTTTACACATCAATGTCACACACAAGTTAAGTGAAATAGAGCAGAATAGCTTTGAAGGAGCTGGTGAATTAAATCATTTGTTTGAGGTTACTAAAGTTTTTTTGCTGGAACAGAGAAAGTTAAGAGAGAAGCCTTTCAAAATTATGAAAGGTAACCATTCTTTGAGGTATTGTGTGGAATCAAACCTGTTTGGCTATACCTAAAATGGTTCAGACAAAGATATACATTATGTTTGATATGTAAGAAGTTGGTTGAATACTTTTTCCACCATTGTTTCTCTGCACATTAACTGAAGGTGGGCAATGTGTTTCCAGGCCTGAGGTACCTGTTGTGCAGTGCAGAATAATGAGCCAGGACATTTTTAATCCCTTTTAATTGGTGAAAATATCTTCATCCTTTTAATTGTCTGTATTTTTTTGTGTAGGGGGTGCCAAATAAGTAGACAATTTGATTGAATTTTTCGAGGAAGTGACTAGGTGTGTGGATGAGGGTAGTGCAGTTGATGTAGTCGACATGGACTTCAGCAAGGCATTTGACAAAGTCCCGCATGGGAGACTGGTAAGAGCCCATGAGATCCAGGGCAATTTGGCACATTGGATCTAAAATTGGCTTAGTGGCAGGAGGCAGAGGGTGATGGTTGAAGGTTGTTTTTGTGACTGGAAGCCTGTGTCCAGTGGTGTACTGCAGGGATCGGTGTTGGGTCCTTTGCTGTTTGTAGTGTACATTAATGATTTAGATATGAATGTAGGAGGTATGATCAGTAAGTTCGCAGATGACACGAAAATTGGTGGAGTGGTAAATAGCGAGGAAGGAAGCCTCAGGCTACAGGACGATATAGATGGGATGGTTAGATGGGCAGAACAGTGGCAAATGGAATTTAACCCTGAAAAGTGTGAGGTGATGCATTTTGGGAGGACTAACAAGGCAAGGGAATATACAATGAATGGTAGGATCCTAGGAAGGACAAAGGATCAGAGGGACCTTGGTGTGCATGTACATAGATCCCTGAAGGCAGCAGGACAGGTAGATAAGGTGGTTAAAAAGGCATATGGGATACTTGCCCTCATTAGCCGAGGCATAGAGTATAAGAGCAGGGAGGTTATGATGGAGCTGTACAAAACGCTAGTTAGGCCACAGCTGGAATACTGTGTGCAGTTCTGGTCGCCACACTATAGGAAGGACGTGATTGCATTGGAGAGGATGCAGAGGAGATTCACCAGGATGTTACCTGGGCTGGAGTGCTTCAGCTATGAAGAGAGACTGGACAGGCTGGATTTGTTTTCCTTAGAGCAGAGAAGGCTGAGGGGGGATCTGACTGAGGTGTACAAAATTATATGGGGCATAGATAGGGTAGATAGAAAGGAACTTTTCCCCTTAGTAGAGGGGTCAATAACCAGGGGACATAGTTTCAAGGTAAGGGGCAGGAGGTTTAGAGGGGATTTGAGGAAAAACCTTTTTCACCCAGAGGGTGTTTGGAATCTGGAACTCACTGCCTGAAAGGGTGGTAGAGGCAGGAACCCTCACAACATTCAAGAAGCATTTAGATGAGCACTTGAAACGCCATAGCATACAAGGCTACGGACCAAGTGCTGGAAAATGGGATTAGAATAGACAGGGCTTGATGGTCGGCGCAGACACGATGGGCCGAAGGGCCTCTTTCTGTGCTGTATAACTATAACTCTAGTTGGGCATAGATTTAATCTTTAGCCTGAATACCTTTTTGGGTCATTTTGTATTTTAAGATTATTTTGTCTTTTGTAACTTGGATCATTCTAATAGGGTAAGTCCCAACTGTCCATGACTTTGAGTGTCTATCCTTGCCTTGAGACCGAGGTACGGTTTTGGTAATGCACCTCGGTAAATGAAGAGCAAACCTCGTTTAATAACTGCTTTTAGCTACTGGATTATCTTATGATCCAAAAGAATCCTTATCCAGTCTTCACAAGTAGTGAAGATTCACAGCAAATCTCATTTAAAGTTTAAAATATTAAGTGAATTTATTACACAATAAGCAAATAATCTAAGTTACATATTTGCAGTGGAACATCTGTTATCTAACTGCTCGAGTAGATAGATAATAAATGATTGCAACTGTAAGAATTAAACTAATCCTTGTAAATGGCTTTTAGATAGCGTTTTTCCTGTGTTTCAGAAATATTACCCTGTTTCTTCTTAGATTTTCAAACAGTCTCCTCTCATGAGTCAAAGAGCTGGCACAGGCATGATGGCTCCTGTGCTGTGTGATTCTGAGATTTTCCCACTGCAAGCTGCTCTTCTGAACAGAACAGCACCTTGTACTGTATCCAGAAGAGTGGATTTTGAAAATCAGGTACTCAAATTCAAAAGGGACTGAGTCTATTATAAACGGAACCAATCACAAAGTCAGTGTATATTTGAAAATTGTGTTAGACTGTCTCTCAAGCCTGTTACCAGGGAAACTATAATAAAATTTGCAACATATCCGGATAAACTTTTACACAATTCTGGCTAGCCTGTTGGATTCCCTACGTTAAAATGACTTGAGTTTAAAAAGCATCTTTTTTGCCACAAGCCCCAAGCATAACTGCCTCCTAGACAAAAATTTTAAAAAATCTACAGAACAAGTTAGGCAAGTATTCAGGAAAATACATTTCGGGGGGGGGTGGTGTGGTGGCGCTGAGAGCGAACCAATCCGTTGAAGCAGCATGCACTTATCTTGCTGGCAGGTGAGTGGAGAGGAGAATTTGTGAGTGGTGTGTTACTGAATTCTTTCCTCCTGCAGACAATCCCAAAGTCAGATTACGAGATTAGTGGTTAAACCTAAATAGTTTTCTCATCTGACTTCAAGTGGCAATGTAACTGAAAACAGAGCTGCATTGTGTGAAATTGGCAAGAATGAAATCTGTACTAGGATTAAAGAGGTGCATTCTACAAAAAGTACATCCAAAGAAATCCATTCTTGTCGATTTCACAGATGGAAACTCCAGTTTTAGCTCTTTGATTCATGCTGCAACTTTTATCAGATTGGAGGCTATTTAGGGTTAATCACTGATCTGTCTTCAGCTTGTAAAGCAGGGACCTAATTTCTGTTTATCTGGCACTGTTGTACCTAGGCCAGTTGAAGACCAACGTAGAAAACTCAGAATTTTTCAAAACTTACAAATTCACTGCTTTGACTTCATAGCACATGGGGTGGCTCATTCAACAGCAATTTGCAAATCCCAGGAAAAAGTGAAATAAAAACAGAAAATGCAGATCAGGTAGTATCTGGAGAGAGGAAGGTAGGGTTAACGTTTCCGGTCAATGACCTTTCGTCAGAACCAGGAGATATTTCAGATGATCAGCTTATATGGAGGAACCGAGATGGGGAAAAGTGGATCTCCAATGCCATCAGAACTGTGGAGGTTGTATTCTTGACATTTGAAGGCACTCTCCTAAGGCAAAAACCTCCAGATATTTTTGTTTGTTAGTGGTACAATTGAATTTTTTTTTCGTATGTAACCTGTGGGTACATTGAGAGCTATTTTACTTCTTTGCTTCATTTATATTTTATTATACTTCTGTTTATTGGCCAGTTTCTGCTTAAGAGGAAAAGTGGGACCATTAAACCTAGGAGAATTTTAAGTATTTTAAATACTAATTTTAAGTTCTATGATGGTCACATGCAGTGTTTTCTTTAGGTAGATTTATTGATTTTCGTGTCTTTGCCATTTTGCAGGATGCAGGTCAGAAGCATTTTGGAGCTGTCGTGTGCAAGTCCTGTGGGATGATTTATACAGCAGCCAACCCTGAGGACGAAGCGCAGCATATTCAGCATCACCAAAGGTTCCTGGAAGGGCTCCGTTATGTGGTATGAAAGATTTTATTACATTTAATTTCATTCTTTTTCCATGTAACCTTGTCCAAAATCAAGGCTTCAAATTTCTTCAAAATATATCCCAAATTTAAAATTATACTAGTTAATCTCCCATGGAATTGTCAGGAGTGATTATAGTCTTTAGGTTAGGTGAGATAATTGGACCAGGGCTTGCAGATTTTATCCAGTCCTCATTTTAAAGTCCTACATTCTGTCCTTGTTCCTATAAATTGCTATGTAAACATTTATAATGGGAACTGCCTGTGTAAAGTTGTCATGCTGTAATTATACCCTTCTGCCAGTAGTGACCCTGTGCTCCATTAGGTGGAGGGTGTAATTACAGCTTGACGAGTTTCTGTTGTAAATTGTATACATAGGAACTTATAATGAAAAAAGTTGACAGGAAATGTGCACAGATGTGGGATTTTAAATATGTTACTAGTTGATTGCCCGTGGCATTCAGCAAGTTGGAGAACATGGTCGCTTTCTTTGCATGTCACTGAAGTCAATATGTTGCTGTTTTATAAACATAAAATGTTGGAAATACTCGGCAGGTCAGGCAGCATCTATGGAGAGATAATCAGTTAACGTTTCAGGTCTGTGACCCTTCGCCTTTTTTTTCCCTCTCTCTTTCCTTCCCCCTATATATTTTTCCTTTCCCTATCTCTCTTTCCCCTTTTGGATTGTAGTTGGTAAGTGGTATGGCGTGATGCGGCGAGCAAAGGAGCCACTAATTGCTGCGTTTGCAGGGAAAAATGAGGTCCTGAGTGGCTTCCTTCCCATCCCCACCTCCTATCACTCATGATTCTGCATGCTGCTATTGCATTCCCCTCCTACCATTTCATCATCTTTCAGTTTGCACTATGTACTCAATCACTATATGCTCCTGTGCCTTGCTTCACATTCAGTCACCTCACCCGTAAACCTCTGGCCACTCCTACTCTCTTCTCTTTCTCCTCCCCACACCCCCCCCCCCCCCCCCCCAAATATGAGTGGCAAGTGGTCAGAAGCCACCTCCCCTCAACATTTTCCTCCTGGCTCTCCCTATCTGTTACTCTCAGACATTGTTTGCTTTAAAAAATATGAAATTAGAATGAGGAAATAAACTGTCTTCCTCTCTCTTTGTGTCTGTCTTTTCCCACTTCCTCTTTCTCGCTCAACACCACCCTTTTAGAATATACGCCCATTTCCACAGATATAGTGGTTTGTGTTCTGAAAGCAAGTCCCAATTTCAGAATAAACGAGTGGAAGCCTCTGAAGATCACTGGATTTCCATTTTGGCATGGGGGGAGTGAGCTGTGGGAGAAATCTTATGTTCTGCCTGCAAGCTGTTTTAATCTTGCCAGTTGTAGGGGTTGACCACAAATACCACAGTCAGCAGGGTGGGGGTGTAGTGGGGATATGAACACTACACTCAGCAAGGGGTCCCAAAAAACTTGCGGGCCATGGCAGATGGGTAACTGGTTGGGGAAAGATGTACATGAAATTGAGGTGTGTCCTGGGTTTCTCTATAGCCTGTTACTTCAGACTTTATGCAGCTGATATGATTCAGCCATAGTGCTCCATTAGGAAATATATGCTTGGGACTGCAAACAAACAATAAAGGCGCAGAATGGTTCCAGACTTGTGCAAAGTAGAAGCATCCTGTATCACTGTATAGAGCTAGAGCAAACAAAAGAGTACAAGAAGATATAGGAATTCACAGTGTTGCCATGGCCACCCGGATGCGAAGCTCAGCTTGGAAGAGGAAATGTTGCTCTTTACCATTTTGGGGTGGGGGTGGGGAAGCCGGGCATGCCTTTCAGTTTCCAATATGGCTGGTTTGACGGAAGCAAGAGTTGGCAGCTGTTCGAAGATTTCATTGGGTGGTTTTTGTTTGCACCGATTATGTTTGGATCAGGGAATAACAATGTTTTGGATGTGCTCAGGTGTACTCGTGGGCCCAGTTTCAGGTGGAGGATAACACTTCAGAGAAATTATTTGATCACTTCAGCTTAGCTTTACTGATAAGCGACCGAATTATGTCTTACAAAAACCTTTGGTGCAGTCACTCCTGCTGTGTGGAACATCAGACGAGGCGTGACAGGCAAGGTATGATACCCTTGACATCGATGGCGATGCCCACATCCCAAGAATGAATAAAAAGGAATTAAGATGGGCAAGAAAGACCATTGATTAGTCTCAAAACTAACATCCCAATTACACTGACTAACGCTGTGATGGGCGTTTTCAAAGGTGTAACTGGTACTACAGGTAGCATGAGTCTATCCATAGGGGACAAAGTGACCATGAAATCTTTCACTCAAACAATGCTCTAGATACTGAATTTAATTCTAATATCATTATCTTGCCCTAGTTTGAAAAGAGAATGGTACTGGTGGAGGTGAGAAGAAAACTACTTGTGCTCGGTGTCAACAAATTTTAATAACACTCCTGTGAAGCACCTAGGGACGTTTTATTATGTTAAAGATGCTATATAAATACAAGTTGTTTTGTTTTTCCCCTCTTTCAGTTTAAAAAAAACCCTATGAAATCGTGATTTTGTTCCCAGTTTACTATAGTAGAATGACTACAACAATACTTCTGTGTAACTTGACTCAAACCTTTTGTTTCTCCCATTATTGTTGGCATCCAGTCTCCATTGTACCATACTATATTATTAAACATCTTGTTTTGCTTTATGGTAACCTCTTCTTTATTGTCTCATACTCAACACCATTCACTTCTAGTCATATGGCCAACCCCATGTCACTTAACTAACATTCCATTCTTTTGAATTGTTGAAACGTGAGGAAAATGCAGTATTACAAAAATATATTTCTCTAACACTACAGGGATGGAAAAAAGAGCGTGTGGTGACAGAATATCTGGACGGAAAGATTATATTGATTCTCCCAGATGACCCTAAATATGCTCTTAAAAAGGTAAGAAGGCACGATATTGATGGACTTTCTCCCCAAACCTGTAGTGTACTGATACTTGATTAAATGTAAATCTTGAGCACAATTTTCACCAGACTGGCTTGATGTCACTTGAACAAAATCAAACTATGCAATTGACTCCTTTTAATTCAAAGTCATTTAATTCAAATTTGCTGATAATTCAATTTTTTTAAGCACCAAATTCCTACTTTAATGTATTAAAGCTTAATTCAAATTATTGGATAATTTAATAATCTAGGCTGACACTTCAGTGCAGTCATGTGGATTGCTGCCTACACCACCAACCAAGTAACCGCCATGTTTACCTATATAGCAGCAAGTACAGTTCAAAAAGTAGTTCATTGTGAAGTGCTTTGGGATGTCCTGAAGATGTGAAAGGCACTATATAATTGCAAAGGCGGTCCCTTTGAGCTGGAAATGGAGGAGAAGCAGTGGAGGAAGTCTGTCTCAAATGCTGCAGAAACATTGAGCATGAAAACAGGGATGGCACATTACAGCCACACACATTGAGGGTGTCATACATAACTTTGGGCAGGGCAGTCTCAGTGTTGTGACATGGATTAAAGCCAGATTGGAGGGATTCAAATGGAAGTTCCTGGAGAGATGACACACAACTGGGAGGTGATGGCATCCTGGAGGATCTTGAAGCGGAAAGGAGTTAGGGGATGGTAGGATTGAGGGTGGATTTCTTTTTTTGAATGGGTGTGATGACAGTGGCTTTGATGGAGAGGGACAATGCCTGTGGAAAGGGAACAGTTAATGTTAAATAACATGGGGGTCAGGAGTGGTAGTTGAATGATTAGGTGTTGGGTGGTGAGGGGGATCAAGGGGTGTGGGGGAGGAGTCTTGTGGAAGAGATTATTTTGAAGAGAGCAAGGGATGAAAATGGAAAGTGGTGAGAGATCAGGGCTGCACTTGTTGGGGGGGGTGGGGTGAAGAGATCTGGGGGAGGGGACATTTTAAAGACAAAAATAAATAAATGCGCTCCTCAGATTTGGTATTGGATGTGAGGATAGAGGGGACAGGAGAAAAATGGGGTTTGAGGTGGTAGTTAGTTGTGTATTCGCGGAACCTAGAGTTGTCATTGATCTCCAGGATGATTTTGGAACAGTTGGTGTTTGAGAGTGTGGGACAGTGAAGCTTAATATGATCAAGCCAGATCTGGCGATTGATCACTGGGCTTGGTTGTGTGCCAGGTAAGCTCAATTTTGCTCCCTTCTTATTTAAGAGAATGAAGGTGGGGATGTACTGGGGGAGCAACGGGAGTGATTGATTAAGCTACTGGAAATAAGGGCATCATAGATGGAAGTGAAGGAACATATTGCATAGGTGTGGCTGTTTTTCCTTATGTCTTGTATTTTTACATAATGACTGTATGCTGTTTTGTTTTTTTCTTAATAAGGTCGAAGAAGTGCGAGAGTTGGTAGATAATGAATTAGGGTTTCAGCAAGCCACACTAAGCTGCCCAGGACAAAGCAAAACCTACATGTTTGTCTCTAATGAGAAGAAGATTGTTGGCTGTCTTATTGCAGAGCATATCAAACAGGTGAAGCTTCTGTGCGCATACAACGGAGATGGTGTACATGTTCACAAAAGTGGCGTGTTGGTGAGACTGGGCCGTGAAATAATATCTATTAGTTGAATCTGCATTACCGGCATCAATTAGTGTTAATCCAACATCTGGAATAGGTTACATTAAAGCAACACTTTGCTTATCTCTACTACTTGCTTAAACCTGCAAAAAACACATTCTAATGTACCAATGTAACTTCACCTCCCATTTTTTTTGCTAAGATGTGCAATATTAATTGAACTGTTTTTTGTACTTCAGCTGTTCCCCTGTACTCTCCGACCTCACAGCCCACAGCACAATCACTTCCATGACTCAATAGCCCCTTCATATGAGTGCTGTTAGAGCCCAGATACCCTCAAAGTTCTCCCAGGCCCCAAATTGTATGCTCTCTAAATATTCCAAGACTCCAACATTACCATGTCTCACTCCTCATGATTACTGATGATCCAGTCCCTTGCACCACCCCCAGTTTATCCCAACCCAAAGCAACCTCCCTCTGCTCCTTCTCACACTCTAGCCACAACACTGTTTCCTTCCTGCTGTAGTCCCCAGTCCCTCCTGACCTAATACCCAACAGAACTTCTCTCCCAACAACTCGTACTGCAGCACCTCTGACAACTACTCTGCCCCAAATCCAACCCAGTATGTGTTGCCTCCCATCTTACTGAGGCCTATGGAACTATAAAATGGTGGATATTGAGTACATCAATAAAGAAACATGAGTGAGAGCCATATAGAAACATAGGATACGTGCAGATGAGAGAGCAGACAGGAGGAGAGACTCCCAGAAACAACGAGGAAGAGTCGGGCAGAGTGATAAACACCACAACGAGATAAGCGTGTAATAGCCAGATAAAGAGGAAAATTTCCCATTATTTGCAACACTGGCTGCAAAGGATACCACTGCACCCCTGGTGTCCAGTGTCGCTCAGAGCCTTAGGATGGGGGATTTGAAAGCAATTAATTGGTCATTTATGTTATTGTTGCTTGTGGGAGTTTGCTGTGTGCAAATTGGCTGCCCCATTTGCCTACATGACAACAGTGATTACCCTTTAAAAATAATTCATTGGCTGTGAAGTGCTTTGGGACGTCCTGAGAACGTGAACAGTACATTATCCATCTGTGACTTTGGTCATGGAATACAAGACCAGGAGTGGACAGTTAGACGAGGAATGAAACAGAACGATGGGGTAGGAACTGGAGAGGAAATGGAGATGGGGACAAATCCCAAATAGAGTGGAATTGATTTTTTTTCCTCCCTAGGAGTGAGAAAATCTAGGGAGGGGTGTCACCATTTAACTGATTCAAAAAATATATATTAAATGTGGCAAGTTCTCCTTCTGCCCTCTGCTATTGGTCAACAGTGTCCATTAATTTGTGTACATATTGGTCAACACAATTAACATCTACAAAAATGACTACCAACAGATTATAGACACCACGGTTCGGTAGATAAATTTACCTTTTTTTAAAAAATAATTTGTATTATAAGTTCTCTTCTGTTGCTGCTTATTCAAATGAGATTTGGGAGTAAAATTGGGTAGCGCCCGCTAATTTTAGCGCCCCGAAAAAGTTAGCACCCCCACAGCCGATTTTCACAGATAGTGCCCCGAGAGGGAGGAGGGGCTCTACTGGAAGCGCCCCGCGTCCCTCTTGGGGCGCTGCGAGCCAATATTGCGGCGCAATGTCGCGCCGCGATACTGCAGGCCTTCCTCCCTTTATTAAAGGGGAGGGGCCTGGCGCAACGCGTCCCGGCGCCCAGCTGGGCCACCAGGGATCTGGAGTGTCCGCAAACGAGCCTGGCACTCAGGAGTGCCGGGTTCACAGAGAGCAGCCGGCACCTCGCGGGGGTGGTGGGGGGGGGGGCCTTCACGGGGGCCGGGGACAGCAACGGGAGCAAGTGCTGGCAGGCGGCCAGCAACAAAAATGGTGTCCTAGTGCATGAATCGCAAAAGATTACTATGCAGGTACAGCAAGTAATTAGGAAAGCTAATAGAATGTTACTGTTTATTGCGAGGGGAATTGAATACAAAAGTAGTGAGGTTATGCTTCAGTTATATAGGGCATTGGTGAGACCACATCTGGAGTACTGTGTGCAATATTGGTCTCCTTAGTTAAGGAAGGATGTAAATGCACTGGAAGCAGTTCGGAGAAGGTTTACTAGACTAATACCTGGAATGGGCGGGTTGTCTTATGTGGAAAGAATGGACAGGCTAGGCTTGTATCCGCTGGCGTTTAGAAGAGTAAGAGGTGACTTGATTGAAACATATAAAATCCTGAGGGGTCTGGACAGGGTGGATGTGGTGAGGATGTTTTCTCTTGTGGGAGAATCTAGAACTAGGACAGAGATGAGGAGAAATTTTTTCTCACAGAGGAACTCTCTTCCTCAGAGGGCGGTGGAAGCAGAGGCCCCGATTTTCGGCTTGTGTGGGAAATGGTCGGATTTCCCCGAATGTGGGGTTTCTGACACACATAAAAAAGTGTCAGCCAGCCCCACGCAATTTTCCCTCAATTGGCCAATTAATCCCCAGCATGTGGGAAGCCTTGCTAATTGTCTAAATCGAGTCAGAAATCCCCACAGTATGATGTCATCATTCGTGGTGCTTTCAAGGTCCATGGCAAGCACTGCATCCTCTCAAGGCTTCCAAATGAACCATACAGGATGGCAGAGGAGCCTGCAGCAGCTGTGGCCAGTGCCAGACCCCGAGCTGCCTTCAAATTCAACGAAGCTTCACTGCAGGCATTATTGGATGGGGTTAGGGCTCACAGGGAGGTCCTCTTCCCTAGGTCAGGGAGGAAGAGGCCTCCCACTGAGACCAATGCTGCATGGATGCAGGTGTCAGCAGATGCCAACTCGCTGGGAGTCACCAGAGGAACCTTGGCATTACATCTGTAACTCCTTCCTTTACTCCCCCACAATACCATCCAGAGCCCCCGTCCCCACTGTGGAGGAGGAAGAGGCTGTGCAGCCAGACTCCTCAGAGGAAGCTCCAACCTCTGAGGGTGCAGCGTCAGCAGAAGTAAGCGCACCCAGCACCAGCGCAGACACTCCCACCTCGGGGGGGACCTTTGGGACATAGAGTAGTGTTGTCACCTGGTGTTTCACAGCTGACAAGTGAGCCTCAGCAGATTCTGGAGACAGGGACAGCAGTGGAGAGTCCTCGTCGGAGGGCGCAGGGCTCTGCCTGCTCAGCTCAGCTGCGCTGCATCTCGACCCTCTGCCTCTGGGTCCATCCGCAAGAGAAGAGGTGATGGATCTCCATGCACAGATGCAGGAGTCTCTGGCAGGTTTTGTCTCCAGGGTCGCTGCGAGTGTGGAGCGAATGGAGGAGTCCATAGCGACCATGAGCAGAGCCTTTGTGGAGTCATTGGTGCATGAACGCAGCACCATGGAAAGGTTGGCAACCTCCATGGAGGAGATAACTCGCCAGCATACGGAAAACATGGTGAGTGCTCATAAGAGAATGACCTCTCTTGAGGAGCGTTGGCCATCTGTTGAACAGAGAAACCAGATCTTCATGGAAGTCCTTCTGAGTAGGACTGCCAGTGCAGAAACGGGTCCCACTGGCCCCCTAAAGCGCAGCAAGGTGCTCTCAAGCCACTTCCAAGCGCTGGCCCCTTCTGGCTTGTGCAGCTTCAGGTGAGTGAGCAGCAGCCTGGTGCTCCTGGTAATCATCCTGCTGTTCCTGGTTCTGCTGCTGTCACCTCTGCTGTTGGAGATCCTCTAATGCCAGGAAGGGAAGGTGCCAAAGGCCTCCCATGCTTCTAGCAGATGCCTCGGTTGAGGAGGTCCTGAGTTAGGGTGGTGAGAGGGGCTTCCCAGGAGCTCACACTGAAGAAGTGTGTGAGGCTCCAACTTTCTGCAGCTGCTCCTAAGGCTTCAAATAGTTCCCCCAAGCCTTGATCAACAAGGTCCTGCAGCCTGCAAATGCTGCCTCTTTAAATATCTTCAGCCCTCAGCGACCTGCTGCTGCAAGCAAGCAAGCCAGCTGTTTTCACGCCAGCTCTCATCGGCGGGTTTCAGGTGGGGAAAGCCCCAAAGTCGCAACGGCACGGGAAAATCGTCCTTAACAAGGTGATCATTGGTGATTAGTGCTCCGACGAGCAGTCCCGCCAGCGACGGGCGGGACTGAAGCGGGGCGCGTGGAAACGGCGGTCCGAAAGTCGGACGGGGCGGGGAATCAGGTGGGGGGGGGGGTCCCGGCCCACTTTTTCCGCGATTTTCGGACCACGGCCGCATGAAAAGCCGCCCGACGGCGGCCAGAAAATCGGGGCCAGAGTCTTTGAATATTTTTAAGACAGCGGTAGATATATTCTTGATGAGCAAGGGGGTGAAAGGTCATCGGGGGTAGGTGGGAATGTAGAGTAATCATATCAGCTATGATCTTATTGAATGGCAGAGCAGACTCGAGGGGCCGAGTGGCCTACTCCTGCTCCTAATCCCTATGTTCGTATGTATGTATGTACTGAAGGTAGAGTTGTAAATTTCTATGGATGAGATAATAGAGGAATACTGTTTCTAGGGATTCAGTGTCAGTTACTTTGAGTCAATTTGCCCTTCAATTTTTCTGTGGTACCTCCATAGGCCTTTAGGGTGCTATCTGAGCCTACTGATCAGAAAAAATCTAAGAACCATGAACTATTTGAATATCATCGTGCCTGGCGATGCTCTACGAAGCCAGAAGAGGCTATCTGTGGCATAAGCAGAATCTGGGTTTTCAGTCTGATGCGGAGAAAAGAAATTGCCAGCAGAATGGTGGACACTGTCCGGTAAGCAGTTAGAGTGTGCTTAGTATTGGGGGTACAACCCCAATTAGCCCATGAAACTAAAATGTTTGTTTCCACATGTTTAGCAGTCATTTTATCCTGAAAAAGTCACCAATCTACTTTAGAAATACTATGCGAAGAGCACTACTGGTGTCCAAATTGTTCAAGTACATACAGCCAGCAAAGAACTTTACCTGCCCACTATTTTCCGACATGGGTTGGTGAGATCCCTCGTTGCCAGCATATATTTGGAAAATTAATCCCATAATGTCACAAAATGTGTACTGCAGGAACTTTGGCGTTATTTCCCTTCTTGTATTTAGTTTAATATCTAAATGAGTGGAAATTTGCATTCAAATTTATATTGCATTTGGTTTTGTGAATGTTGGCATGTGTCTAGAAAGTTCAAAGTATAAGACTTTTGGTGAACAAGAAAAAATCATGCAAGTGCCATATGGGACGTTTTATTATGTTAAAGACGTTCTATAAATGCAAGTTGCTGTTGGTAGCAATCAGCTACCTCAGCATAGATTCATAGAAGATAGAAGCAGGAGTAGGCCATTCGGCCCCTCGGGCCTGTTCCGCCATTCAATGCGATCATGGCTGATCATCCAAATTCAGTACCCGGTCCCTGCTTTCTCCCCATATCCCTTGATCCCTTTAGCCTTAAGAAATATATCCAACTCCTTCTTGAATATATTTAATGAACTTGCCTCTACTGCCTTCTGTGGTAGAGAATTCCACAGGTTCACCACTGGGTGAAGAAATTCCTCCTCATTTCTGTCCTAAATGGCCTACCCCTTATCCTTAGACTGTGACCCCTGGTTCTGGACTCCCCGACCATCGGGAACATCCTTCCTACATCTAGTCTGTCCAGTCCTGTCAGAATTTTATAAGTTTCAATGGAGATCCCCCCCTCATTCTTCTAAACTCCAGCGAGTACAAGCCCAATCGACCCAATCTCTCCTCATACGTCATTCCTGCCATCCCAGGTATCAACCTGGTGAATTTTCGCTGAACTCCTTCCATGGCAAGAACATCCTTCCTCAGATAAAGCGACCAGAACTGCACACAATACTCAAGATGTGGTCTCACCAAGGCCCTGTACAACTGGAGCAAGACATCCTTGTTCCTGTACGCAAACCCTCTTGCTACGAAGGCCAACATACCATTTGCCTTCTTAACCGCCTGCTGCACCTGCATGCTTACCTTCAGCGAGTGGTGCACAAGGACACCCAGGTCTCGTTGCACTTCCCCTTCTCCCAATCTATTGCCATTCAGATAATAATCTGCCTTCCTGTTTTTTCCACCAAAGTGGATAACCTCACATTTATCCACGTTATATTGCATCTGCCATGCTTCTGCCCAATCACCCAACCTGTCCAAATCATCCTGGAGTTTCTCAGCATCCTCCTCACAGCACACACGCCCACCCAGCTTTGTGTCGTCTGCAAATTTGGAGATATTACATCTAGTTCCCTTGTCTAGATCATTAATATATATTGTGAATAGCTGGGTTCCAAGGACCGATCCCTGCGGTACCTGCCTGCCACTCGGAAAAAGACCCGTTTATTCCAACTCTTTGCTTTCTGTCCGCCAACCAGTTCTCTATCCAAGTCAATACCTTGCCTCCAATCCTATGTGCCTTAACTTTACACCTTAATCTCTTATGCAGGACCTTATCGAAAGCCTTCTGAACGTCCAAACACCACATCCACTGGTTCTCCCTTATCTATCTTACCAGTTACATCCTCAAAAAATTCCAGTAGATTAGTCAAGCACGATTTACCTTTTGTAAATCCATATTGACTTTCTCCGATCCTGTCACTGTTTTCCAAGTGCTCTGCTATTACATCTTTTATAATGGGCTCTAGCATTTTCCCCACTACCGATGTCAGGCTTACGGGTCTATAATTCCCCGTTTTCTCTCTACCACCTTTTTTGAATAGTGGGGTAACATTAGCTACCCTCCAATCCATGGGTACTGTTCCAGATTCCATCGACTGTTGGAAGATGATCAGCAATGCATCTACTATTTCTAGGGCCACTTCCTTAAGTACCCTAGGATGTAGATTATCAGGCCCTGGGGATTTATTGGCCTTCAATCCCATCAATTTCCCTAACACCATTTCCCGACAAATACTGATTTCTTTCAGTTCCTCCCTTTCATCGGACCCTATGTTCCCCGACATCTCTGGGAGGTTATTTATGTCCTCCTTTGTGAAGACAGAACCAAAATATGTATTTAGTTGGTCTGCCATTTATATGTCCTCTCCTTGGATCTTATGCTATCCCTAATTTCCCTTGTTAGCCACAGTTGAGTCACCTTTTTTGTTTTATTTTTATGCCAAACTGGGATGAACAAATTCTGTAGTTCATCCATGAGGTCTTTGAATGTTTGCCATTGCCTAGCCACCGTCAACCCTTTGAGTGACATTCCCCAATCAATCCTATCCAACTCACGCCTCAGACCATCGTAGTTTCCTTCATTCAGGACCCTAGTCTCTGAGTCAACTACTTCATTCTCCATCTTAATGAAGAATTCTATCATATTATGATCGCTCCAACCCAAGGGGCCTCATACAACAAGATTGCTAATTAGTCCTTTCTCGTTACATAATACCCATCAGCTGTGATGGAATTATTTGTAGGACCAAGCTCTAAACAAACGGAAGGGAGTCCGGACACTTCAATAACAAGTGGAACCCATTGATAACTAGCAACCAACCACCTCACTTAATCCTCACTGGGAAAGCAGATGGGAGTAATGGATACATTAAAGTGTACCACATGTGAACATATTTTGATTAGTATTTCTGCTTTTTCTCCTTACATGAGGAGTTACAGCATAAATATGAAGAGAATCAGGGCTGCGAAGAACCTTCCCCGCTATTAGAAGTTTGAGTTATGTTGAAGACACTTGGGCTCGTAATTTGTGGTCAGTGGCGAAGCAAAGGCGTTTGCCGTTGGCTCAGATTAAAGCTTCCCATAAAGATCTCACGATCTCTGGCGAGAAGTTCAGCTTTTCCGACGTTCCATTGAGATCAGTGCAGTATAGTAGGAACTTCATAGCACGAGCTGCTGTGACGTCAACAAGCTGTTTAAGCAGCAATGTTCCCTGTAATTGAAAAGCCAGCTGCGAGGGATCCCTGGAGCACTGCACATCCATGCAGCTTACAGCGAACATTGCTAATCATAATGCAGAACTCTCAGACAGGGAACTAGAAAGTGAACAAGCTCCTTTTATTCTGACTTTTTAAAAATGTTAGAGAGCAAAACAAAAATTGGGGCTGTCACAAGGGGAAAAGGTAAACCTGAAATAAAGATGAACAATTAAATTTTTTTAAAGCTTTATAAAAATTATAATTTTTATTAAAATGATAAATTTGACATTCCACAAACTTAAAATTAGTCTTTCAGGGCCATAACATTTGATCAGCAGTCAATACGCTGTTAAACCCCCAGTTACACCTAAGCCAACAAGGTCTAACATTTAATGGAGTATTTAACAGCAGTATTACCGTGGACAAGCCAAACTTTGTCAGTTTCACTGATTTCATGGCATGCCGGCTGTGGGGGGTGGCACAGTGCAGCCAGTGTCGGAGCAGTGAATGACTAACCGCAACTTCAGGATTTCCATGTTAGGATGCGCACACGCAACTTCCTGACATTGTGGTCAGTTTCAAAGGGGTAATAACAACAAATGTGGTTCGTTCATTGTTATTATCCACTGCAAATTCCAGGTCATCGTGTTTTTCTCTGCCAGGTGCTGATTCAGCATTTTTAGAATCGGTTGGATTTCTCCAATTTATGTAGTTGTTGCTGGTCTGACTAAAGCTATTTGCTGAAAACACACCTCCCCAAACACATTGCCAATTCTAGTTGCATGAAGTAAATTGTTTCTGTATGCCAGTTACTCAGCACACACTACTAATAAAAAGTTATCACAGTAATGGACTTCCAATAAAGCAGCTAAATTAATAATCCTGATAATCAGATGTCCAATACAGTTGGGTAGTGTAGTGGTTATGTTACTAGACTAGTAATCCAGAGGCCTGGACAAATATTCCAGAGAGAGTTCATGGCAGTTTGAGAATTGGAATTCAGTTTTTAAAAATCTGGAAATAAAAAGCTGGTATCAGTAAAATGACCATGAAGCTGTTGGTTTGCTGAAATCGTTCACTAATGCTCTTTAGGGAAGGAAACTTAAGCTGATTTGGCCTATATGTGACTCCAGTCCCACACCAATGTGTTTGATTCTTAACTGCTCTTTAAAGTGACCTAGCAAGCCACTCAGTTGGATCAAAACCACGACCGCACCACTCCTTTCTCAGGTCAACTAGGGCTGCCCACATCTAAAGAATGTTTTTTTTAAACTGAAAACACTGCAAATGAAATTTTATCTCTGTTCTCTTAATCCTGTTTATAAAATGCTGCCTATATTTTGAATACTTAACATTTAACATACTTCCATCTCTATTTCAGAAATACTTTCATGTATGGAACTTACCTGAGTAAGAAAGAAATTGCCTTCTCTGACCCAACACCATCTGGCAAGCTTTTTGCAACCAAATACTGCAAAACCCCAAATTTTCTTGTTTATAACTTCATTGGTTAACCTGAAAAAGTAACAAGTTTTGACTTTTGGTAACCATTTACCTTCTGATGGATTCCACTTTGCCTCTGCATTTTATATCGTAGGTCACATTTAAAAATCTCTCAATTTGGCTTTTTAATAATGTAGGTTAATAAACTGTGAATGTTTGATTCTAGAAACCTGTAGGGGTCTTTTATAATACTTTGCACTGTTTTCAATGTGCTTTCTTGGATCAAATTTTGGATTTTTACAATGTTAAGTGTTTGTAGATGTTAATTATGTCATGTTCAAATGGATTTGTGGAAACTGTTTCTAATAGTGCTAAATCAAAAGGATCTGGATATGTAAATACAAACTTTGAATCTGTTTTGTTTTTCACCTTTCTCGGCATTAAACTAACTGCATATAGTACAGGGTGCATTTCACAGCATAAAACTTAGTTTTGAAGCGGGTGAAACCGCTGCACAATAACCTTGCCACTATTGGTGAATTTCTGAAGATTGACCAAATCTCTCATCCTGCATATTTTAGAAGCTTTTGGATCTTCAGAACATTCGATCCAACACAATTTTAAAGTTACCATTTGCCATCAGTAGAACTTGTTTGTTTGTTTGATCAAACAAAAGAAAACCTATAACATTTGTCTTAACATAATAAAAGGCTTTAATGAAGTATTCACTGTCATTATTTCCCTATTACTGTTTTCAATATTTTATAATCAATCCCAAGATTTTCCTGTTTTCATAAGTGGTGGACTTCAATATTTGTGTTAAAAACTAGATGCTATGAGAAACTACAGTAATGGGAGTCCAGGGACAGAGTTCCCCCCCCCCCCCCCATCCTAAAAGGTAGCATCCTTAGTGCAGTGTAAATTCATAATCTGACTTCCAGAAAATACTATTTCATAAAACATAACATACTTAGAGAATAAAAGGACAAAAAGCTGGTCAGTAATTGCCAACATTGTGAATGTTACTGTGCTGTAATTAGATCATCTTGGCTTATGTTAATGTTTTAATGAAGCAATTAAAAATATAATAGAATACCAGGATATATAGCCACAACAATGAATCCAAGTCGAGAGGTTATGCAGAAGCTTTACAATGTAATGATCAGAATTTAGTTGTGAGAACTTTGTTTTATTTACCATACTGTAGAAAAGTGGAAAGTGAAGTATTGCTCCTTTGGAATGCAAGATCCATCAGGAATAAAGTTCTTTGCAGCATTCATACAACACGCACATCTTGGACCAACATACACCAGGTTCTTCTAGAGACCATTGACAAAGCAGCAACCTTGAACTCTGCATTCAACCAAGCATTGTTATCTCCTGACTTAATAGTTCAGGACAAGTGCTTCAATGCTCAAAGCTGCCCTTGATTGGTCATTGTTTTTGCATCAAATCTATTATGTAATGTTCTGATGCTGGAACAACTAAAAGGCCTTAAGGCTACAATAGAGCAGCATAGGAGATCAGCTATGCATATAGGGCAGAAATTTACTTATAAAAGGAACAGCCTTAGAGATTGAGATTTGATAATTAATCATTGATTTAGTTTATTTTAAAGGGAAAATTGTTTACTGTAAATCTACCAAATGATGCATAACTTTTATTGTGCAAGTGGGTTTATCTTTAGTTACATGAAAAACAGGACTTTGACATTTTGTGGTTGATTAAATCTGCTTTAATAGTTAAGAGCATGTGATAATACTTGCATAGTATAAAGCAATGCAAATGTAAGGGGAAATAATACCAGTATAAGGTATTATGCTCAGGTCATCTGGAACAGCATCTTCCAAAAAAAAAGGGTCCTGAGAGCTCAGGCCAGCCATACATTTCAGCATATGCTGCACAGAGCATCTGAACTGTCTTGAATCTATGGTAACAGGCCATTTGGAAAATCTTATTAGGTAGTCAACATGGTTTTATGAAAGGAAAATTGTATTTAACATTTTTAGTTTTGAGGATGTAACTAGCAGGGTAGATAAAAGAAAACCAGTGGATGTAGTATATTTGGATTTCCAAGACATTTGATAAGGCGCCACATAAAAGGTGGTTATGCAAGATAAGGGCTCATGGATAAGTTAGCGTGGATAGAGGATTGGTTAATGGACAGAAAAGAGTAAGGATTAATGGGTCATGTTCCAGTTGGCAGGCTGTAACTAGTGGGGTGCTGTAAGAATCAGTGCTTGGGCCTCAGCTATTTACAATTTATATTAATGACTTGGATGAAGGGACCAAGTGTAATGTATCCAAGTTTGCTGATGATGCAAAGCTAGGTGGGACAGTAAGCTGCGAGACAATAAGGTGGCAGATTGAGTATAATGTGGGGAAATGAGATTATTCACCTTGGTAGGAAGACTAGAAAAACATTTTTTTTTTAAATGGTGAGAAATTAAATGTTGGTGTTCAGACAGATTTAGGTGTCCTCATACAGGAAACAGCAAGCAGTTAGGAAGGCAAATGGCATGTTAGACTTTATTGCAAGGGGGGGTGGAGTACAAGAGTAAGGAGGTCTTGCTACACTTGTACAGGGCTTTGGGTGAGACCACACCTGGAGTACTGTACACAGATTTGGTCTCATTGGAGGAAGGATAGATTTGCCTTAGAGGTTCATTAGATTGAATCTGGGGTGAGGGTTGTCCTATGATAAGAGAATGAGCCTATACTCTGGAGTTTAGAAGAATGAGGGGTGATCTCATTGAAACAAGATGCTGAGAAGTTGTTTTCCCCTGGCCACAGAGGCTAGGGTTAAGGGGTTGGCCATTTAAGATTGAGGAATTTCTTCACTCAGATGGTTGTGAATCTTTGGAATTCTCTACCCCAAACTGCTGTGGATGCTGAGTATGAGTATATTCAAGGCTGAGATGATAGATTTTTGGACTCTAGGGATATGGAGAGCAGGCAGGGAAGTGGAGTTAAGGTTGAAGATCAGCCATGATCTTATTGAATGGCAGAGCAGGCTCGAGGGTCTACACCTGCTCCTAGTTTAGACTGAAAGCAGTACTTAAGTGGTCACATTCTATAAACAAAAAAATGTAACTGGATAATGTACATTTTATTATAGTAGCAAATTTTGAAAGTACCTTAAAAGAAAACATGACTGACATTAGAATTGAACAGTAGTTGCTGAAGGTTAGTACAAGTACATTCATAAAGAATTAAACACCAAGACAGTACATGAATGAATGAATAAAGAAGAAAAACTAGATATCAAAGGAATAGCCAACATGAGACTTTTTGGAAGCTAAAGAATTCAAAATGGGTAAGGGGTTGGAGGAAAGCATTTCACAATAAACTTCATTTTATTTTGGTTGCTGCCTCTAATTCCTCCACAATCTGTGCAGCAGAGGGACGTTTTTTAGGATCTTCATTTGTGCAGACTAGGAACAGTTCAATAGCCTCCTTGTAGGAATCATCCAGTTCCTCCATGTTAAGTGCAGGTCTTGTTCCCAAAGCTGCATAATATGCATCCTCATCCAAGCTGTCTTCGTCATCAAAAGAGTCTATAGCAGAAGAACAGCGCAGACAAAAATTAAATATTTATATACAGTACATATATTTAATAGCACCTTTAACGTAGTAAATCGTCCCAAGAGCATTATTAAACAAAATTGACACCAAGCCACGTGAGATATTAGGGCAGATGACCAAAAGCTAGGTTTTAAGGAGCGTCTTAAAAGGAGGAAAGAGGCAGTGATAGGGAGGGGGGGGCGAGGCCATGGAGGGGTTTCAAAACAAGGATGAGAATTTTAAAAATCAAGGCGTTGCTAAACTGGGATTTTAACGTAGGTCAGCGTGCACAGGGGTGATGCGTGAATGGGACTTGGTACGAGTTAGGACACAGGTAGCAGAGTTTTGGATGACCTTAAGTTTACAGAGGGTAGAACATGGGAGGCCGGCCAGCCAGGGGCCAAGTCCAGAGGTAACAAAGGCTTGGATGAGGGTGGTCTTAGAGATGGCATGGATATGTAGTCAGAAGCTCATTTAAGGGTCATATATGACACCAAGGTTGCAAACAGTTTGGTTCAGGTTCAGCCTCAGGCAATTGGCAGGGAGAGGGATGGAGTCACTGGCTAGGGAACAGAGTTTGTGGCGGAGACCGAAGACAATGGCATCGGTCTTCCCAATATTTAGTTGGAGGAAATTTCTGCTCATCCAGTACTAGATGTCAGACAAGCAGTCTGACAATTTAGATAAAGTGGAGAGGCCGAGAAAGGTGGCGGTGAGGTAGAGCTGGGTGTCATCCTCAATTATCCATGTACATTTCCACAGGCACTGGGGCTAAGAGAACAGTTTTATCTTGGCCTGATTTGCAACAGTTGTAATCTGCAGCTATGGCGTTTTCAGAGTCACTATGGACTAAGGAACCTATCCTGTTTGCAAAAATATCCAATGTGGCAACAGTGCTCTGTGCTGCATAACTTCACAACAGAAAAAGTAAGCAAGCCGCAGTAGCAGAGGAACAGCAGGCATTCTTTGATAACTTTCCAGTAATTCCCAGATACACCCCCTCCACAAGTAATACAGATGAATAAAATACCAGCGTTCCCAGAAACAACACTTGTCCATTGCCATCTTACACCATCTGGTCATCAGTTGATAACATAAAACTATCTGCACTAAGAAATAAAGTGCTCAGAATGCATTGAGTGATATTTATATAAAAGTGTTTCTATTGATTATAGGTCACCAAGGGGGAACATGATGGTAAAGTATGTTTTGTTGTGATGCATTCCCCACCCCAGTGGAGTACACACATTGAAACACCCACGAGATACACACTAATTGTAATGAGTTGATGTTCAGCTTTATCTAATATTCAGGAAATAGCAGTTTGGGACCTCATTCTGGAAGTTCATACAACATCAACCTTCTCTTCTAAACACACAAACCACCTCACAAAAGAGGAAATAAACACCCCACTCAAAGCATAGCAAGATCTGCAAACCAACCCAATTCAACTGCAGGGGCCAAGGTGAAATGAAATACTTTGAACTTTCAATACAGTGCACTGTCCTGGCAACAACCCTAATGTTAAAGAGGGATGTCTAAAGGATAGAAACCAGCAAGTAGGAATAAATGGCCATTTCTTAAATTGACAAAATGTAGCCAGGGATCTGCCCACAAGTTCTGCCTTGAAATCTTTATCTTCCATACACATAAATGACTCTGACATGGGTATAGTGGAACCAATATTAACATTTTCTAGTGACACAAAATTAAGTAAACTGAGGAACAATGAATGAAGACATAAGTTAGGGGAGTGGGCAGGTACTTGGCAAATGTAGTTCAATACAGATAAATGTAAAGTATTGCATTTTGGGGAAAATAACAATGAATGGAAATAGAACTGAAGTGAAAGTTCGCAGTAGAGTAGAGAAACAGATACACAGGTCACCAAAAACAAAATCCTTAAAACAGGCATAAGATTGTAGGTTTTATACAGAGGGATGTTATATTAATTATAGAAAGAATATTGGAGCCATGCAAATACTCCAGTGAAAGCAGGGATGTAAGGATATAGTAAAGCAGAGATATTTGAAAAAGCACTGTATTCGCTAGAGCAGAAAAGATTAAAAGGAGGATGTAATAGTGTTCAACATTTTGATAAAGTAAATAATGAAAGATTATTTCCACTAGTTGCTGAATTGGTAAAAAGGATGCATACATTTTAGATACATAAAGGCAGAGGTTAGAAGAATGTTTTCATGCATTACAGTATATTTTTCTTAAAGTTGCTGAATTTAAATTTTGAATTCATTCTAGCACTAAATTTCCACTTTGCTATTATTTACATTGCTTAATTGAAATAATTCAATTTTAGCATAAATTTTTTTTGGAAAAGACTACTTCAATGGCAAACTATGAGAGAATTAGGTAAACCCTTGTAAAAGAGTACAGGGAATGAGCAGGGAAATGGGATTGTAGAAAATAGCTTCAACATAGAGCTACCAGTCACAGATAGGCCAAATGATGACCTTCTGTGCTTAAACTTCTATAATTCGCCCACAAGCGCCATGCGATTAAAATGTGCAATAATGTCACAAGATGTCAATGTCCACAATTCTGAAAGGACATTAAATGAGAATCATTAGAAAAAATGTCACAAGTAATGAAGTTATTCTCAATAATGGTTGAAATACTTTGAGATTGAAAGAAAGACAGACTTATATAACACCACCACATCCCAAAATCCATGACAATACTGTTGCAAGTATATTAACTGGGGCAGTCATTTTGCATGTAGCACTATCCTATAAACAGCAATGTAATGATTAATTAAAAAGTTTTTGCTGATGTTGGTTGGTTGGTTGAAGGTGGAATGTTGGCCAGGACCCCAGATCTCTCTGCTCCTCTTTGAATGCTGCCATTAACATCCACCGTTAACAGGCAGACAGACAAAACCTTGACGTAAAGTATAATTCTCTCAGTATTGCACTAGAGTATCAGACAAGCTTGTATGCTTGTCTTGAGTGGGGTTTGAACCTACAACTTTCTGAATCAGAGGCAAGAGTAACACAAACTGAGCAAAGGTGACACGTTGGGGTGATTCTGCAATTCCCCAGCAGGGAATGGATTGCAGGAAATAATGGACACAACCTGTGATTTTCTGTCCATTCATTTTAATAAATGAAAAACCAGAGACTTTGCAGCTACAATTTTCTAAGATCCATTCCCTGGAACAGCCAAATCATCCCAGTTATGTGAAAGGCCAGACCAGCAATGCACAATTGTAAGCTTACCTTCAGAAATAATTACATGAGGCATAGAAAGGGTCATCATTTCCCACAATGTGAGGCCATAGGCGAAGATGTCTGACTTGTCAGTAATTAGACCATTTTCTTCCAGAGCCTCTTTTGGTTTCCATGGCTCAGTCCCAATGTATGTTGCTTTGGGATCACTTACTACAAAGACATTTAAAAATACACTCAAGACAGTGAAACTTTGTTATAAATCTCAAACTTGAAAGGCTTAGCACTCAAACAGATAGCGCCAGAGATCCTAATCCCTGTACCTAAAATATCAAAGCTAAAAAACTGAAAACTAGATATCTGAAATAAAAATAAAAAATACTGGAAAGGCACACATCAGCCAGCATCTGAAAGAGAAATGTTAATGTTTCACATGTGACCTTTTATCCAAGTCATGAAATGATATATCTCAGCCATAAAAGGCTCTTGCTTGAAATACATTTACATTGAGACAAATACCAAAAGGAAAAGGAGTCCACAGCACAAAACTGACTTGATTCACCAACTAAGCAAAATTCTAATTAAATGAAAAGCCACAGGAATGAAAAGGTAGAATATGGAAATGGATAAGAAAAGTTGATTTAAAAAAAAAAAAACAGGAAATAGTACTCATTAGAGGCACAATGTCAGACTGGGGAGGAATGTTAAGGGAAGTTCAACAGGACTCAAATTTACTTCAGCCCCAGTTGCTTCTAACCTACATTTATGACTTGGAAACCAAAAACCAAATCAAAGCTCGTTAAGTTTGTTGACACTGAAATAGAAACGTCACAGGCATAACATATATAGCAAATGATTTGCAGAAGGATTTAGACCAGTTATGCAATTGGGCAGCCAACTAGCAAAGGAGTGTTAACGCTGATAAATATAAAATATTACACAGGAGTTAAATGATCACAGGAAGACAAAGGGAGCTGGTAGTAATTGTAAACTAATTGCTTTCAATGCTTAGACAATGTGGCATAGCAATTTAAAAACACCTATTAGGATACGTAGCCAGAAGAGTAGAGTACAGTTTTCAGAAGCTATGCTAAGACTTTACAATGCATTTGACAGTTAGTCATAACACAAAAAACATGCATTGGACAGGGTGTAAAGAATAAGAATGGTATGTGTAATGGGATGGGATATGAGGAAAGAGTTAGAGAAGCTCATTGAGTACAATCGTAAAAATAAAACAACCACAAAATTTATAAAATATTAAATAAATCAAAAAATATTACAGTACTCTAAAAGGTGCCACAAAAGAATAAATATATACACCCACCCCCCTGGCAACTCTTGTAATAACTCCAAAAGTTTCAACTACCCAAAAGGAAAATATATTGCAGAAAACATGCTTAATTAACATCAATAACAGGAAAAAAATGTGCTAAGTCAAATATAAAAATTTCATGACAGATGGGTTAAAATCAGAGGAGCTCATAGATCTCTGGGATGTCCAAGTCTATAGAATGTTTGAAAACCTAGGAGGAGCCAGCAGCAGTTTATTTCCCACTGGAGGATCAGCTGTTCGTGCTGCCTGGTTTCCAGAAATGAGCCTTTAGAGTTGGAGTTAAAGGAACACTACTGGAAGCAGGAGGCTGGTGTCAGTCACATGCTTCTGCTAGGAGTTTCAGCTTAGACTGTGCAAGGCAACTAAGTGACCAAGGCAAATACTGAAGCTGTGATCTGAATAGAAGGTGGCAACTCCATGGGAGAAATGTAATTTAATGAAAAACAAATTTAACAGATATTAGGAAGAACTTCTAACTCTTGTGTAATAAATGTTTGAACAAACTGCCAGGCAGGACAGTAGAGATAAAACAAGGATATTCTAAATATAGCCAGGTGTTTTAATAGAAGAGTGAGGGTGCTCGATGCAGTTAAGTGCAAGGTACAGCATATAGAAGAAAAATGGACAATGTACATATTCTATGAATTATGTCAAAATACATACGGGTGAAATTGAAAGATACTACATTTGGCACTTATCTCTAGTCACTGCAGAAGCAATCAACTAAGCAAGTAGAACACTGCTGCTAAACCAGGACAGTATAAGTCAGAACATCATGCTGAAAATGTACAGTACTCTGTTCAGACTGTAACTTGAGTTTCATGCAGTTTTGATCATCAAAACTTGGGAGACATTCAAGCCCTGGAGCCAGTGCAGAAGAAAGAGCATCAACGCGCATCCCCTAGTGTTAAGAGGATTGAGTTGAGGAAAGACTGAAGAGGTTACGGTGTGGGGAACTCAGGAGGTATAAAAGTAAGTTAACAGCTTAGAAAAGAAAAATCTTGAGAACCATTTCAAGGTAAAGAGCAACAATAGGACAAGTGGGCACAGATAAAAGAGTCAATATTTTGATGTCAGGAAGTTCACAGCGTGATCAATACGTGGAATGGCCTTCTGGTTATAGTAGGGAAAGCTCTTGAAGTCATTTAGATAGTCTGATTGGCAGGGAGTGGGGAAAAGGAGAAACAGGTTTGTCATAGATGGATGAGCTTTGATGGGCTGAGTGGTCGGTTTCCTCTTTTAACATGTTCTCATGGTAACAGGAGCAACTGCACTATTTTAGTGCACAGCCACTTTTAGATGAACTGTAAATTGTGTGGATATGCATTTGTCTTTAAGCCAGCTAATAAAATAAACACCCCACAGAATTAAAATAACAGCAGATGTCTGAACATTCCTTTCCACTAAGTCAATATATTTTGAAATCAGTGGTAACTGAAGAACAAAACTATGTTCAAAACAAATCCTGCTTTAGGAACCCTGCTGAAAACCAACACACACAAAAGATGTTAAATCTCTGCAGCATTTTTTAACTGGCCCATAGGGTTTTATTTTCAGACCAAAGAAAAATAAACTTTAAAAAAGGTCACATACACAGCAGTTTTCTCACTGTTTTCCAAAGATTCAGACAGGATCTAAAGGATCTGAATGTTCAGCATGGAACCCTCAACATTACAGCTCAGATTTTCCCTTTCAACATCACATTAATAAATTTTACAGCTTTTTTGCTGTCATGCTAGGAAATTGCTCAAATCCACACTGTTTAGATCATGCCTTGGTCTTTACTGCCATACACCAAGGAAACACGGACAGAGTTTCACAGTCCGATAACAGCAACAATTTAAAAAAATATAATTTAGATGCATCAATGTACTGCTCCCGCAAGCACCATGCACTCAAAATGGTTTAAGTGTGAACGTACATGTATATGTACAAGTGTTCTCAATAAAATCACATTTTATGAAACCAAAGTAAAAAAATCTAAGTATAATAGAAAAAAAATTGTAATTGAATACATTTTAAAGAATATTTGTCAGCCATTTTTGAAATGTATCAATTTTGTGATGCAGCACAACACATTTTCAAGAAGTTGATCACTACTGAATACTGTGGCGGAGCCACTAAGGGACTCCGATCAATTGTATATAATTCCCTTTAATAATGTTAGCTACAGCCTGAGTCTGTATCTTTGTTTTCACTGTTTACATGTGCAGAGCGCGATCACTAATAGCGCGGGTAAACGCGATGACGTCACGCCGTTCATCACGTGATCCCCCTACCAGCGGGAAAAACGTGATGACGTCAGCCACGGGACCGCCCAAGCAGTCCTCGTGGAGCCTCCGAACTGACTAGACCTATATTCGATGTTCTCCTGTAGTTATCCGTTAAACTGTTAGTTTTCATTAAACCTCGTTGAGTGGACCTCCGTCTTTTGGATAGGAACTAGACATTCCTACATTGGTGACCGACTTTTGCGAACGGTTTTCACAGAAGTTACCGAACTTAATCTACAAGCCGGGGGGGGGCACGGCCCCTCCCTCGAGGCGGCTAATAGCAGGGCCATTCGGACCTTCGGAAGACAGCGGGTCCAGGTGTGCTTCGGCGGCCAGCGGTTTTACTGGGATTTCATCTCAGCCAAAGTGTCTCAAGCCATCCTCGGGGCGGATTTTTTGTGCGCCAACGGCCTCCTGGTGGATGTATGGCACCGCCGGTTGATCAATGCGGCCACTTTTCACTCCATCCCGTGGCACCGCGGTAACGCCGTGTCGCGCACTGTCTCCTGTGCATTCCCACCTCCGGATGCCTTCGCTCGCCTCGGAGATTTCCCAGACCTGACCAGACCCACTTTCTCTTCTACGGCCACGAAACGTGGTGTCGAACATCACATAACTACTGGCTCCCCGGTCTACACAGGCCCGGCGCCTCGAACCTGGCAAGCTCGCGGCTGCGAAAGCGGAGTTCGACACTATGGAGCGGCTAGGGATTATTCACCGGTCGAATAGTCCCTGGTGTTCGCCTCTCCACCTTGCGGCGACTACAGACGCCACTACTCCTGATCGATACCCGATCCCTCATATTCAGGATTTCTCTGCCCATTTGGCAGGAAATACCATTTTTTTCCAAAAGTCGACCTTGTCCGTGGCTACCACCAGGTCCCCCGTACACCCACAAGACATCCCAAAAACTGCAGTCATCACCCCATTCGGCCTGTTTGAATTTCTGCGGATGCCGTTTGGATTGAAGAACGCTGCACAGGCTTTCCAGCGCTTGATGGATTCCGTGCTCCGGGACCTCAAGTTTCTATTAGTCTACCTCGACGACATCCTCATCGCCAGCCCTAATAAAAAGTACATCTGCCATTTACGCACCCTCTTTAGACGCCTCAGTCAACATGGCTTGATCAACCCGGCCAAGTGCCAGTTCGGCCTGCAGCAGATTGATTTCTTAGGCCATCGCATCACATCAGACGGCGCAATTCCACTGCAAACGAAGGTGGAGGCAGTTACTTCGTTCCCGCGCCCGCAGACCGTCAAGGCCCTGCAGGAGTTCCTCGGGATGGTAAATTTTTATCACCGGTTCGTCCCTAATGCAGCTCTGCTCATGCAGCCCCTGTACGAGGCCCTCAAGGGCAAGTCCGGCAAGGATCCGATTAGCTGGACGGTCGACATGGACCGGGTGTTCGTCGGCACAAAAGGCGCCTTAGCCAACGCAACCATGCTGGCGCACCCGCTGCCACCATCGCCCTTACCACCGACTCAGCAGACTACGCTATCGGCGCAGTACAGGAACAGTGGGTGCATGGGACGTGGCAACCGCTGGCATTTTTCAGCCGTCAACTACGGCGAAACGAACGGAAGTACAGCACGTTCGACCGGGAGTTGCTGGCCCTTTTTCTGGCCATCCGCCATTTCCGGTTCTTGCTAGAGGGACGTCCGTTCACGGCTTTTGTGGACCATAAGCCACTAACGTTCGCTATGGCCAAGACCGCCGAACCGTGGTCAGCTCGGCAACAACGTCAGTTGACGTTTCTCAGAATTCACCACTGGCATTCAGCATGTGTCCGGTAAAGACAACCTGGTGGCGGATTGCCTCTCCCGCGCGACCATTCATGCAGTCCAGCTCGGCATCGACTATGCCCTCATGGCTGCGGATCAAGCCTCGGATCCGGAAGTCCAATCATACAGAACCAACCCTTCTAGCCTCCAAGCGGCCGACGTCAAATTCCATGCCGTGGGCACTACGCTACTCTGCGACATCTCCGTCGGAGATCCTCGCCCTATCGTGCCGGTCGCCTGGCGCCAAAAAGTTTTTGACGCCATACACGGGTTGTCGCACCCTGGCATGAAGGCCTCGCAACAGCTGATGTCGTCCAAATTCGTGTGGCGGGGCATGCACATGGATGTTCGCGACTGGGCCAACACCTGCGCGGTCTGCCAAAAGGCCAAGGTGCAGCGTCACGTCAAGGCTCCATTGGCCACTTTCGCTATTCCGGAACGTAGGTTTGATCATGTGCATGTGGACCTGGTGGGGCCACTTCCGCCTTCGCACGGGTTTACTCATCTTACAATGGTGGACCACACCACTCGATGGCCGGAGGCGGTTACTTTGTCATCCACCACTTCCGCAGACGTCGCCAGGGCATTCATCTCCTCTTGGGTCGCCCATTTCAGGGTACCGGCGGACATCTCGTCTGATCGTGGGCCGCAGTTTCCTTCTGAGCTCTGGAACGCTGTGGCTCGGGGTCAAGCTACATCGCACCACTGCCTACCATCCACAGGCGAACGGCCTGTGCAAACGATTCCACAGGTCGCTCAAAGCCGCACTGCGAGCCAGCCTTCAAGGCGCGGGCTGGGTGGACAGGCTTCCATGGGTCCTTTTGGGTCTTCGTACGGCGCCTAAAGAAGATCTTCAATCGTCCTCGGCGGAGCTCGTATATGGCCAGCTGCTACGCGTACCAGGGGATTTCCTTCCGACTCCAACAGAGCCATGGTCCGCATCCCAGCAGCTCATCAGCCACCAGGAGGCGGCCAGAAGTTTTGCTCCAGTGCCTATGTCACATCACAGCTTGCAGAGCTCCCACGTCCCAGCTGAGCTGAAGAACGCCGACTACGTGTTTATCCGCCACGACGCTCACCGGGATCCGCTCAAACCCCCTTACACTGGTCCTTTCCGCGTGATAGAGCCAGGAGACAAAACTTTTTCGGCCGATATCGGAGGTAAACCGGACCACATTTCGGTTGACCGGTTGAAGCCGGCTCACTTGGACCTTGACCGCCCAGTCGAGATCGCACAACCGCTGAAACGTGGCCGACCGCCCACAGTCGCCGTGCCAGATCAAACGCAACCGCCCGCCAGCTCGCCCGCCGTCCATCAGCTTCCACTTCAAGGCTACAGAAGTCGATCTGACAGGCTTGTCAGGCCTCCTCGCCGTTTTACTTTTGCTATTAAAGACAATTCTGGGGGGGGGGGCGCATGTGGCGGCTCCACTAAGGGACTCCGATCAATTGTATATAATTCCCTTTAATAATATGTTAGCTACAGCCTGAGTCTGTATCTTTGTTTTCGCTGTTTACATGTACAGAGCGCGATCACTAATAGCGCGGGTAAACACGATGACGTCACGCCGTTCATCACGTGATCCCCCTACCAGCGGGAAAAACGTGATGACGTCAGCCACGGGACCGCCCAAGCAGTCCTCGTGGAGCCTCCGAACTGACTAGACCTATATTCGATGTTCTCCTGTAGTTATCCGTTAAACTGTTAGTTTTCATTAAACCTCGTTTATTTGATCGCCTGAGTGGACCTCCGTCTTTTGGATAGGAACTAGACATTCCTACAATACCACATTTACTAACAGTCTACAATTCCTGATGAACCATATCTACAAATGAATCACTTTTCACTTACCTTGCATGTTCTCATCTAATTTGAGTGAAACACCCACATCACAGATCTTAATGGTCTCAAAATCTTCTTTAATGACTATATTGCAAGATTTGATGTCACCGTGCAAGAGTCTCTTCTCATTGTGCAGATACTGAAAGTTTCAAAAGTACATAAATATTTAAATTCTTAGGAACTACAATTCTGCAGAAATGCAATCGACCACAGTGTATGAATCCAGTATTTAAACAAAATGCTCCAGGGACAATAAAAACAGGCTAAGATTGAGAGCATTCCATTCTAAATGCTCCAATTACACTTGCATCCTGCATAAAGGCAACTCCAAATGTGAAATGTTGCCAGTTAAACAAATGAAGTCTTAGAAAGCCAAGCAGATTGGTAATTTGCCATACTAAGGAGCCAAGATGTGGCAGCATGGTAGAAAAAAGACTGCACGTTGGCCTCATGTAACCCACCAAATGGTTCAAACCAGCATCGGTAGCTGAGCTCCCCAGCTTAATACACAGTAGTGGTACCACATAGCAGTGTCATTCTTAGGGAGTTGAGCAAAAGTCAAAAAAGAACTTAAATCTATTTCTGTTAACTATTAAGAATGCAGAAACAAAACTATTGATCCATGAAATCAATGTGGTTTTGACAACATGACATTAGTATAGCATATTACTGTATCAGAGGTGAGGCAAGACATATCAGAGTGAGGGAGAGGGTGGGGAAGTAGAGGAAAAAGGCACAAGAGAGCTAATTAACTTGGACTGCTCCCGTACATCACTGAGTAGTGGAGGCGGTCAATTACCAAGGGAGCTGGCCAATTACTCAGCCTTTGGGCTCACAATGCAAAGAAAGACAGACTTGCATTTATATAGCACTTTTCACGACTTCAGGACGTCCCAAAGTGCTTTACAGCCAATAAAGTACTTTTGAAGTGTAGTCACTGTTGTAATGTAGGTAACGCAGTAACCAATTTGCACACAAGCTCCCACAAACAGCAATGTGATGATGACCAGGTAATCTGTTTTAGTGATGTTGATCGAAGGATAAATATTGGCCAGGACGCCAGGGATAACTCCCCTGCTCTTCTTCAAAAATATAGTGCTATGGGAAGCTATTACGTCCACTTGAGAGAGCAGACTCGGTTCAACGTCTCATCCGAAAGACAGCACCTCTGACAGTGCAGCACTCCCTCAGTGTCAACCTAGATTTTTTTGCTTAAGCCTCGAGTGAGCCTTGAACCCACAACCTTCTGACTGAGACGAGGGTGCTACCCACTGAGCCACAGCTGACGCAGAAATCAATTAGGAAGCCAAAATGTTTAGATATGAACACTGCCATAAAACAGTACTAGAATTAAACTTGTACATGAACAAATTTTAATACATTAGAAAACAATGTAGAACAATGCAATGATCTGGTACAAAACTGCATTTTAAAAAACAGTACTACTACTTCTATCCATCATGATCCACAAGCTTTAAAATTTACTATTAATGACTTTTTGGCCATTTATTTCATTGAGAACATAGCATTATCTGTGCATTGGCAATGTTTATTCAGTTTGTTCAATAAAGTATATATTAGCATAGCATGCATTTATTTAATGATTGTTCCACACTCCTCTTCCCTCCTCTTTCCCCCCCCCCCCCGGGAGATGTGGGTGAAACTGGCATGGCCTCATTTATCACCCATACCCAATTGCCCCAAGAAGTTAGTGAGGAACCTTAAACATTTGTTTTCATAATTGCGTGGCTTGCAAAATTGTTTCAGACCACATTAAAAGTTAAGCATGTTGCATGAACTAGAACTACAAGTAGGCCAGACCAGGTATGGATGGCAGGTTCTCTGAAAGACATCCGTGAACCAGTTTGGTTTTTAACAATAATCTGGCAGTTTGTGGACATTTGATTCTGGTACCAGCTCGAAATTACCAAACTTATTGAATGCAATTGCATAACTATACCCCTCCCAGAACGCTGCGTTCCCCGGACTCAGACCTCCCAGGTATCCCTTCACCTTTCATCTCACTATTGGTGGCTGTGCCTCCAGCTGTCTAAGCTCCAAGCTCCTGAATTCGCTCTCCAAACCTCTCCACTTCTCTCCTCCTTAAAACCCACCCCTTTGACCATAGTCATCCCTCCGAATGTCTCTTCCTTTGCCTGTTGATTCTTGTCTGATTACACTTCTGTGAAACATCTTGCAATGTTTTTCTATGTTAAAGGTGCTATATAAATGCAAATTGTTGTGCCTTCAATATGGTTGATGTGTGTATGGACTTCAAAAGGCATTTGATAAAATACCACATAATAGACTTGTTAACAAAATTGACGCCAATGGGATTAAAGGGACAGTGGCTGCGTGGATACAAAATTGGCTAAGGGGCAGAAAGCAGGGTACTGGTGAATGGTTGATTTTCAGACTGGTGGGAAGTAATGTTCCCTCTAAACTGCGCGGCCACGCAGTAATGGGAAGGTTCCACACAGGCTGCTCACCGGCTTTTACATTGTAGATACTGCGCATGTGCAGAAATTTAAAAGGGACCATACATTAAAAGAAACAGGCTGCGCAGAATAAAGCACAGCTTACAGGGAACATTGGAGGGAAGTGTGAAGTGGTGTCACGGGTCGTTGTTGGGACCACTGCCCTTTGATGCTATTAATGACCTGGACTTGGGGATACAGGGCATAATTTCAAAGTTTGCAGATGACACGAAACTCAGAAATGTAGTAAACAGTGAGGAGGATAGTAACAGACTTCAGGAGGACGTAGACAGACTGGTGAAATGGGCAGACACATGGCAGATGAAATTTAATGCAGAGAAGTGTGAAGTGATTCATTTTGATAGGAAGCATAAGGAGAGGCAATAAAAACTAAACATTACAATTTAAAGGGGATGCAGGAACAGAGACCTGGGAGTTCACATACACAAATCATTGAAGGTGGCAGGGCAAGTTGATAAGGCTGCTAAAAAAGCATATGGAATCCTTGGCTTTATTAAAAGAGGCACAGAGTACAAAAGCAAGGGAGTTATGCTACACCTTTATAAAACACTGGTTATGGCAACACTGGAGTATTGTGGCCAATTCTGGGCATACACTTTAGGAAGGATGTCAAGGCTTTAGAAAGAGTATAGAGGAGATTTACTAGAATGGTACCAGGGATGAAAGATTTCAGTTATGTGGAAAGAGTAGAGAAACTGGGGTTATTCTCTTTGGAGTTTACATGCTTATGGGGAGATTTGATAGATGTTCAAAATCATGAAGGGTTTTGATAGAGTAAATAAGGAGAAACGGTTTTCAGTGGCAGTAGGGTCAGTAACCAGAGGACACACATTGAAGGTAATTGGCAAAAGAACCAGAGGCAACACGAGGGAAAAAAATGTTATGATCTGGAATACACTGCCCCAAAGGGTGGTGGAAGCAGATTAAATAATCATTTTCAAAAGGGAATTGATAAATACTTGAAGAGGAAAAATTTGCAGGGCTATGGGGAAAGAGCAGGGGAGTGGGACTAATTGGATAGCTCTTTCAAAGAGCTGACACAGGCACGATGGGCTGAATGTCCTCCTTCTGTGCTGTATCATTCTTTTATTCTAACTTGCAAATAACTAATCCAGTACCATAGCGACTAGACTACTGTACCTTCAATCCATAAGCCACATGCAAAGCTACTTTAAGGATGGTAGTAGCAGGAAAAGGTGCTTTGCCATTCTCACTCCTTTCTTCTATCAGGTCATTCAGAGACTTCTCTCCTCCAAACTCCATAGCCAGACACAGAGTCCCATCATTTGCTTCAGTAAAAGCTCTGTATCCTGTGAACAGAATTCCAGGGAAGATATAAAGAGAGGAATGTCATTAGAATCTGTATGAATGTAAAATTTATAGTAATTCTTACTTTAAAAAAGTGAATCTACAAAGTTTAAGGCTGCAATATCTCATTAGACCCAATAGTTATTTCCCTATAGGTTAGGTAAATGGAGGTGTTTAAAAATGAAGCATTGAGATGCCCATTCAAAAAGGAATGAGAGCAAGTATTACATTAAGTAATTGCTGAACTTATTAACATCTCAGGACATCTAAAGAGATCTCACATTGAATTACTTTTCAAGTGCAGTTACTGTTATATAGGCAAATGTAGCAGCCATTCTGCACCACCAATATTCCACAAACAGATGAATAACTAGTTACGCTACTTGTGGTGGTAATGGTTGAGGAAGAATTTTGCCCAGAGCACCAGAATTCCTTGCTTTCCTTCAAGTAGTACTATGGAGTCTTTTACATCTGCCTGACTCAGTAGCCTAGATCTCCAGTTAGTGTCTCATCCAAAGGACATAAATTGTCAATGTACCTTGTACAGGTAGACTATCCTTTATCCGAAAACCTCGGGACCAGCCGTGTTTCGGTTTTCGGAAAATTTCGGATTTCAGAAGGTATTTTATAAGACTGGGAAATTTGGCGGGGGGTGGGGGTCGGCGGGGGGTCGTGCGCACGACTTACGCTGAACGAAACCTTTCGGTTTTCAGAGGATTTCGGTTTTCGGAAGTGCGGGTAAAGGATACACTATCCCTTATCCGAAAGGGTGGGGGGTCGGCGTCGTGCGCACGACTTACGCTGAACGAAAAAAACTTCGGTTTTTAGAGGGTTTCGGTTTTCGGAAGTTCGGATAAAGGGTAGTCTACCTGTATTCACAACAGTGCCATCGCCAAAGTAATTCCAAACAGATGTAGAAATACTTCATCCTGGCAAAAATTAAAATTGTAGACAACAACTATTTGAGATTCAGTAATGTTAATGCCGTTGGAAATAGAGGACTATATCTTAATATTTAGAGGCGCTTTGTGCCTTACTGACAGACTGGTGCATAAACAGATGCCATGTGCATTACTAACTAGAACTATACTATTCCATTTCCTACCTTTACAAGAAATCTTTGCTGGTGCCACTGCTGGTGAGTAAAGGTTCAATGTTATTTTTTTTTGTTTTTGTTGAGTAAATGACTTACTCAAGTCCATACTGTGCTTTCCCAGATTTTTCTCCAATTAAATATATAAATAGACCTACCAACAATGTTAGGATGCTCAAGACCTTTCAGACGTTTGGCTTCTTCCTGAAGTCTCTTCAGATAAACATTTTTCTGCTTCACGTTACACTTAGCATTAATCTTTTTCACAGCCCATGGAGAACTTGATTTACCTGTGGGGGATCTAAACACAAAATATTTTTGGAAAACAGTGTGACCTCAATACCACTATTTTATATTCCATTTCTTACCCCAATTCAGCCACAATATTGGAGGTGTGCAGGGACAAATCTTGTTTTTTATCGTAATGTTATGAATACCATAAATTTTCAGACTCCTTAGCTTAATGTCAGTGGTGGAGAAAATTCTAAAGGGCATCTTACTGATACTACCAATACTTATCTAGAGTGTATAAGCCTCAACAGTTCTTAAAATGGTTTTAGAATTAACATATGATTAGGAGGTAATCAAATTATTGAAACAGGGTAATGAAATTGATAGAATTTACTAGATTTTCAGACGGTATAATAATGATAATATTTCATGTGAAGCTATCAGGTCTCGTGGGATTAATGGAAAATTAACTAAATGGACTCAAGTGGCTTGATCTTAGAAAGAATGAGATATCTGAACAATGCTTTGAGAGAGAGTACAGTGACTAGTGACATTTTGCAAGGGTTGGGATTCCTTCTTTATGCTATTTATAAACAATATATGGAAAAGTATGAAATTTGCAGAGGATAGCAAGCATGTGGCCAGGTAACTAATGTAAGGGAGATTAACAGCATTCAGGAGTGATCTAGACAAGTGGATGGGTCCTATTTTAAGTGGGTTGCTAATCCCTTGGCAAAGGTGGAATAGAAGGACAATGAATATTACTGACTAACCACTAAAAATATCAACATGAAGGTGTTAGCAATGGGACTAATATTGTAATGTTTCTTGTATTGTGACTTGCAATAAAAAAAAAACCACGTTATTTTTAAACCTATATACTCATTGATAGGGGTCTTGTTTGACTGCGACAATTTCACCTGTAATGATGAATTCAAGCATATTATTCAGGGTCAAGATACACAAGATCCAAAAGTTTGAAGAATGGGTCAGCAGTACAAAGTCTATGTTCCAGTACAAGCAGTATCACATAGATGCTGCTATTGTCTGAATCATGAGAAATGTATTATTGATGTTTCTATTTGCATAAAATTTAGTGCTTTCAGTTGCCTCTCAACGGGATTTTCACTTTCAATTAGATATTTTGGGTGAAATAATAATGGTTCCTGATGATGGTCCCTCACCTGCTAGCCCTGCCGCCTCTCACTCCATTGACAGGATCTAGCAGTGCACTGTGGACTCCCTGGGATCAGTCAGAACACCTAATAGATGCTACACAGATAGCTGCGGTACTTGCAAATTCCACTGAGTCATGCGTAGCTCATAAAAATACAAGCCACACAATTTTTAGGATTACTTAAATAAATAGCAAGTCTAAATGTCTCTATCCAGTAGTGTTTCATTAGTTAAACCCAATTACAGGATTTAGAATATAGTGAACAGATTTAGACATTCTGACTTCAAGTAGACACCGATGACCCGGTCACGAGGAGAGACTCAATGAACAGAGTTTATTTTCCCTAAAGAACAGAGAGATTGGGGCAAATAGGTAACATGACTCAGCTCTTTAAAATGATGAGGGGCATGACCAATATGGGTAGGTAGCTTGGACAATTGTGGAACTACAGGATGAGTGCAAAACTAGCAAGGCTCATGTAACACTAGATATCAAGACTTTTTAAAATCCCACATAGCTTTATTTTATTGGAGGTTTACCTATGGTTGGCTAGCTCTCAGGAGTGGGGGTTAGGATTGCCTGCACTAAAATAAATTGAACATGGTTGTGGAGGCAACATTATGTTTTTACAACATGCCCCATTTATGCAGAAAAATAGGTTTGAATCCCAAATGTGCATTATAGAGTTTTACAAAAATTATCCCTCAAGATATTTTCATAACATATACTCCACTCTAAATTATTTTTCATCCTTTCTATTTACTAACCTTTTCATGAGGTAAACATTAACTCCAGTGCCGTAGCCTAGCTTCTTCATGAAGGGAGAAGCGGGAATGACCAAAGAAGTACGATTCTCATTCCGAGAACCTGCCAACAGTTCAAATTTAGACTATAAAATAGACTTTCATTTGTGTATATCCAAGACATTATATTTAAATTTCAGATTAATTCTGCATGATAAATATCTAAAATTTATTACAGCACTTAGTAAAGAACAGAGGTTTAACTGCAAGTGTCCTTTGCATGCATACAAAATACTTGTTTGTAACAAACTAAAAGTGACTCCACTCACTTCCTCCAAATTAAAGGTGTTGCTATGAGAACCTGCACGAGTCCTAGCTATGCCTGCCTTTTCATGGGATATGTGGAACATTCTTTGTTCCAGTCCTACTCAGGTCCCCTTCCTTTTTTACCGGTACATTGATGACTATCGGTGCCGTTTCCTGCTCTCGCCCTAAACTATAAAATTTAATTCACTTTGCTTCCAATTTCCACCCTTTGCTCACCTTCACATGGTCCATCGCCGACTCTTCCCTTTCTCGACTTCTCGGTCTCCATTTCTGGGGATAGGCAATCGACAAACATCTATAAGCCCACTGACTCCCATAGCTACCTGGACTACACTTCCTCCAACCCTGCTTCCTGTAAGGACTCTATTCCATTCTCCCAGTTTCTCCGTCTCATCTCCTCTGACAATGCCACCTTCCATACAAGTACTTCCGATATGTCTTTCTTTTTCCTCAACCGAGGATTCCCCTCTACCGTGGTTGACATGGCCCTCGACCATGTCCGTTCTATTTCCTGCACTTCTGCATTCACCCCTTTCCCTCCCTCAACCACAATAGGATTCCCCTTGTCCTCACCTTTCACCCCACCAGCCTTCACAGTCAACAGATCATCCTCCACCATTTCCGCCATATCCAGCGTGATCCCACCACCAAACACATCTTCCCCTCCCCTTTCAGCATTCCAAAGGGACAGCTCCCTCCGCAGCATCCTGGTCCACTCCTCAATCACCCCCAACACCCCCTCCCCATAGCAGGAGATACAACACCTGCCCTTTTACATCCTCCCTTTCCATTGCCCAGGGCCCCAACCACTCCTTCCAGGTGAAACAGCGATTTACTTGTACTTCTTGCAACGTACTGTAGTATACTGTATTCGCTGCTCACAATGCGGTCTCCTCTACACTGGAGAGACCAAACAGATTGGGTGACCGCATTGCGGAACACTCCCGTTCAGTCCGTAAGCGTGATCCCCGAACTTCCGGTCGCCTGTTACTTTAATTCTCCGCTCCACTCCCACTCTGATCTCTGTCCTCGACCTCTTATACTGTTCCAATGAAGCTCAACGTAAGCTCGAGGAACAGAACCTCATCTTTCGATTAGGCACTTTACACATTGAGTTCAACAATTTCAGACCATAACCTCTGCCCCTATTTTTTTCACATGGCAGCTGATGATTCTGCCATTCCCTTTTAGACCTCTTCTAGACTCAACTTTTATTTCTTTACTTGTCCCATTACCATCTCCTTTTGCGTTGCATCATCCCTTTTGTCATTTAATCACTCCTGCCTTCCACCTTATCACAGACCTTCCCTTTTGTTCTTCCCTCCCCTCCCCCTGCACTTGCTTAAATCTGTTATATCTTTAACTTTTTCCAGTTCTGACAAAAGGTCATCGACCTGAAACATTAACGCTGTTTCTCTCTCCACAGATGCTGCCTGACCTGAGTATTGCCAGCATTTTATGTTTTTATTTCAGATTTCCAGCATCCACAGTATTTTGCTTTCATTTAAACTAAAAGAAGCAATGATCTGTGGGAGCACAATGTCACTGATTCTGGAACTAATCGATGTCAATTTCTATAGATTTACTAAAGTACTATAACTATACTAAAAACAGCAAATCACTAGATGACAAAGTATCCCAAATAATTCTTTACTTACTATAGCAACTGTTTTAACACAAAAACAGATTTATTCCCCACTAGTGTAAAAACTAAAACTTCCTTAGTTTTATGTCACAATTTTAATAAATACTCAAAAATCACTCATACTTAGAAGTAGAACGTGCACGATGTTCTGGCATATATGGTACTGTCCATTTTTCTCTACTTAGAATGTCACTGGAACAAGAAATAACATTTTGTCTAACAATCAACACTTCTTATAGTCCAGTCAGTTCATACCTGATTGGTTCTTTTTATGTTCCTGCTGACAAGGAGATTTGAAAGGACAAGCTTGATCCATATTTTCTATTTCAAACTAGAAGCTTCCCCCCAAAAAAGATGCGAATGCCTTTCAGACACTGCAAAGACAGAGGAAAAAGTTAGTATCAGGTTAGAAAACTGTTGATCATTGTGCGAAGTTTCTAATAATGGCCTAGAATTTGCTGAGTGAGGCATCACACGGCATTAGACTTCTTCCTGCGCCCTCCAGCTCAATTTTTTTTGTCCTGTAAGTGCGATCTGATAACAGCGCAACAAGGCATTTGGGACCTTGACGAACAACGGGACCAACAGTATATCTCCATAACCAAGGAGATTAAAGGATTGCGAAATAAACAAACAGTCTCCAACAACAATTCACTACCTGAAAGAATGAGACTCCACACTTCTAATTGTTAACTTTCTGAGCCAGAGAAGTTGATTAGCAGTCCTCAACAATTATAATGCTATTAATTACTAGATTTAATTTTGTGGCGAGTTTAATGGGCAATTAATGTGCAAATACTTCATGAAACTCAGAGGTTAAGTGCGAGATGCCATTTTCGCAAAGCTAATGGAGGAGCGGTGCAAATCGTCCAACAACTTGTAGCAATTTGTAATTCACGGGTTATTTTTCCTCGCCACAGGTTGCTGGCCCATTTGCACATCAATAATGGCATGCATCATTCACATTTTTCCAGCAAATTCTGGGCCATTACCTTTGCCGGAGACAAAAGTATAAAAATAAATTAGCACCAAAATGATTTAAAGTTTAATTTTTTTTTTTTTTTTTTTTTTTTTTTTTTTTTTAAGGAAAAGACAAGCTGTTCCACCCCACCATGGCTAAACAGTTCTTCCATCCACCCAGCGGTCATGTAATCCCCTGGGAAAGGCAAAAAAAATTATTATTGTACAGCTGTAGTACTAAACTTCTTGCAACTGTAAATGAAAATAGTATTCTCTAATAAGTAATTTACCATGATTCAGAGCTAATTGTTTGACCTGGGCCACATTAACCCATGCACAGCCAAGAATAAAAAGCCATGATTTGATCTGCTCTCTTCATTTTAACACAACAGTAGGAAAAAGACAATGGTAAAAAGGGTTTATTGGGCTCATTAAAACAAGTTATTTGTGTTTAAATTTAGTTTATTTTCTCAGGCTTGGTCTCAATTTAGTTTAGTTTCATTTAATTGTTCAGGATGAGTCTCCAGCTTAGTTTAATTTCCGAGGCCTCAGCTTTTCACTATTTGCGACTTGGATAAAGTAATAGAGCACCGTATATCTAAGTTTGCTGGCGACACTAAGTTAGGTGGCACAGTAAGTAGTGTAGATGTGAGCAGAAAGTTGCAAAGGGACATCAATACATTAAATGAGTGGGAAAAACTGTGGCAAATGGAGTTCAATGTGGGAAAGTGTGAGGTTTTCCACTTTCGACCCAAAATAAACCAAAGTATTTTCTAAATGGAGAAGAGCTAGGAACTGTGGTGGAGCAGAGATTTAGAGGTCAAAGTACAGAGATCACTAAAAGCTAGTGGACACATACACAAATAAATTAAAAGCTAACCGAATGTTGACCTTTACCTCAAGTGGGCTGTAAGTTGTATTAGTTATATACAGCTTTGATTAGACCCCCTCTGGAGGACTAGGACTTTCAGCAGTGTTTGATTTCTCTGGTAGAGTCCCTCTAGTTGAGTTTGATTTCTAGGGCCGGGTCTGGTTCCATTTCCATTCCTAGTCCAGAATTAGTTCAATTTTTGTTCTAGATCCAGCTCGGGAAAAGGAACCAAGCCGAACCAGACGCAGGAATAGGAATCGGGTCTGGCTCAATCACCGTCCCCGGGCCGGGTCTAGGTTCCGGGTTCCATTCCTGGACCAAATCTGGATCAGTCAAGACCCCCGGACCTGGTTCTGTTCATCTCGCTCGATTCAATTCCCCAAATGCTGGGGGGGGGCTGGGGGGAATCGGAAACAAAGCCAGGAAATGCTGCTGGAAGCTCACCGAGCGGGTCCGCCAGCATCCGTGTGGAGAAAGGAGCGCGACCTTTCACCTCCACTGGCCCGAGAGCCCCGGGCCGGCTGTGTACCGCTGGCGGGCCGGGGCCTGAGCTCGCTCTCGCTCCCTACTCTTAAATGTGTATTGTCGGCTCGGCTCGGCTCGGCTCTCCCCCCACCTTTTCTTTCTCCCCCATCCATCTTATCTTTCTTTTCCTGCCCTGCCCTGCCCTGCTTCTCCTCCGTCTCCCTACCTGCTCGCGCTCCCGCCGCTCCCTCAGTTTGAATTATCATAGTGCACCACGGGAATGACGCCGCTAGCAGGGCGGACCACAGCGCGCACACGTGCACTTGAAACGACTTCCCCGCCGGGGAGGGGGGAGGTGACCTAGTGCTGACTCTTATTACTGGCAGTTGCCAATTTAAAGTAGGTGCCCGCTTTTTTTTTAAATTATAAAGGGGCACAACCTAGAAGGACTAGAACTTTTAAAAAACTTTAAAGGAAACTTTAATAATTACAGACCAGGTAGGTCCATCTTAATTCATCCATCCAGGGAGACCCCTCTTGCTGCGTCAGATTGTTTCTTAAATAATTGCAGGGTTTTCTCCTCCACTACTCTATCTGGAAGTTCATTCCATTTGTTGATCACTCTGTGTGAAGAGCCACCTGATATTAATCCTAAAGTTACCGTTTACTAGTTTGAACCTGTGTCCCCATGTCCTACTCACTGCTTAATTTAAAATATTCTGGATAAACCAACACCTCAAGTTTAAAATTCTCTTCCTTGTTTCTGAGGACTGGGAGTGATATAAAGAACAGCAAAGGGATACTAAGAAAATAGTAACAGCTGTAAAAAGGAAATACGAGAAAAAACCTGCGAGTGATATCAAGGACAACACTAAAGGATTTTACAAGTATATTAAATGAAAGAAGGTGGTTAAGAGTAATGTGGGCCCCTTTGAAGACAGACATAGTTGAAAATTGTAATTGAAAATCAGGAACTGGCAGACTTGCTAAAAACTTTGTATTGGTCTCCACAGTACAGGATGAGGATAAAGTACCAGAGATATGAGGAAAAGTAAAAAAAAAATCAAGGGGATGAGCTACGATCTTACTAGATTTAATACAGAAAAAAAAGGTAATGGAAAAAATAATGAGACTAAAGATAGTCAAATCAGACAATCAAAGAATCATATAATGGTTTCAGCACAGAAGGAGGCCATTCAGTCCGTCAAGCCCATGCTGGCTCGCTGAAAGAGTACTTCAGCTAGTCCCACTCCCTCGCCCTTTCCCTGTAGTCCTGCAAATTTGTTTTCTTCAGGTACTTAACCAATTCCTTTTTGAAAGCCATGATTGAATCTGCCTTCACCACCCTTTCAGGCAGTGCATTTCAGATCATAACTGTAGTGTATGTACCTTTAAGAGAGAACTACGTTTACAGCTCCCGTCTACTGTAGTACCGGCAGTGACCACCCCTGTATATAAGCCTTGAGCATGCCTCTGTACTGCCAGTCTTGAGACTACCCTACTATCCAACAGTGGCAACGAGGTCGATCTGAATCTACCTGCAACTCTGCATTTCCCTTCAAGGATTCGCTCTGGGAGGGCGGTGGAAGAAAGTCGAGGCCAGAAGCACGGGCGTCGACCATGAGCAACCGCCCAGTCGTCCAGCAGAGAGTGAACATCGCAGGGGAGGTTGTTGAGAGCCGGGCTTGGTTCCCCAGCCACAACGATCCAGCAACAGACTGGCAACAGGTACAGCGCAGACCCTTCCCGGACAGCGGCGGCTGGAGCTGACCGACGGCAGAGAAAAAGCCGAGCAGCGTCGACGGGGTAAGAGAGAGGGTGAAGCGCACAGGGCGCAGCCGGGGGTTGAAATCCGAGCGGCGTCGAGGAAAAACAAAAACAGAGAGAGAGAGGGTAAAGCAGCAGCCGGGTTCAGGACCGAGCGGCGGAAACGAGAAAGGCGCACAGGAGAACGCGCAGAGCACAGCCAGGGCTCAAGGGCTGAACAGCGTCCGCGGGGAGAAGAAGGGAGAGCGCAGGAGACGCCATTGAGCCGCGGAGAAGAAGGGAGAGCGCGGGAGACGCCATTTTTAGAAGCCGCAGCGGAGAAGGGCGAGCGCGGGAAGAAAGGAAAGCGCGGGAGACGCCATTTTGTGCCAGCGGAGAAGAAGGGAGCGCGCGGGAGACGCCATTTTTGACAGTTAAATCACACCCAGGGATGCCGAAGAGTGGCAGTATCTCTGCGTTTGACAATGAAGTCGAAGATTGGGCGACATATGTGGAACGCATTGAGGTGTACTGCAGGGCGAATGAAGTGCCAGATGCTAGGAAAGCACTGGTTTTGTTAAATTCCATGGGTGCAAAAACTTATGGCTTACTGCGAAACCTAATAACCCCAGAGAAGCCTGTGGATAAGAATTTCGGAAGCATAGTAGAAATCCTACAGGACCACTTAAACCCCACACTGCTGCTGATAGCAGAAAGATTTAAGTTCCACAAACGGAACCAGCATAAAGACGAAAGTAATGCTGAGTACTTAACGGAACTGCGCAAGCTATCGAAACACTGCCAGTTTGGAGTGGGACTAGCAGATATGTTAAGGGACAAGTTTGTGTGTGGGCTTCAAAGTGAAGGAACCCAGAAACGGCTTCGATCAGAAAAGGATCTTACGCTGGACGAGGCTTTCAGCATGGCAGTATCACACGAAGCAGCCGCAAGGGGCGCTGCAGAGATACAATGGAGACTGCAAGAATATGGCACCAATGAAATGTCATATGGAGCAGGGAAGTGTTATCGCTGCGGCAGAACAACACACGACCAGAAGGATTGTTGGTTCAAGGACCAAGTGTGCAGACAGTGTGGAAAAGCAGGACACATAGCAAGAGTCTGCAGGTCAGGGAAGAAAACCAACAGCAAGAAATCTCCACAGGAGAAGTACAAAAAGGTACATAAGGTGATGGACAGTAGTTCAGACGAACAGAAAAGTGATAGACTCCGGCAGCAAGGAGCTGGGTTGTCTGAAACTACATAAGGTAACCAAAATGGAGGATCACCAGACTATCTGGGTCACACTCAAGATAGACGGAGTCCAAATGAAAATGGAATTGGACACAGGATCAGCCCTAACAGTCATAAACCAAAGGGACTACAAGCGGCTATTTTCACATATACCCTTGAAAGCTACAGAGATTGTCTTGAAGATGTACACGGGGCAAAAAGTCTACCCCAAAGGAAAAATAAGGGTGAAAGTGATATACAAAGGCCAGGAAATACCTAAAATGGACCTATATGTATTGCCAGATGGAGGACCACCACTGCTAGGACGTGAATGGATCCGGAAGATACAATTAGATTGGCATTCCATACAGGCACTGAAGGTTGAGGCCAAAAAGGATGACGACGTCACACCTGGACGACTGTCAAAAATGCTAACTGACGCAAAAGAAGTGTTCCAGGAGGGACTCGGAACACTAAAAGGCATAACAGCAACGATTAAAATAGAGGAAAATGCAAGCCCAAAGTTTCTTAAGGCCAGACCAGTGCCTTATGCGATCAGACCAGCCGTCGAAGCAGAGCTGGAAGGGTTGGAACGTACAGGAGTACTGTCCAAAGTAGACTGGAGCGAGTGGGCTACACCCATCGTTCCTGTAATGAAGAGGTCGTTGAGTAATACGCCTGGGAAACCAAAGAAGGTCCGCATCTGTGGGGATTTTAAGGTGACAGTGAACCCAGTCCTTCACACGGAACAATATCCGCTTCCACAGATTGAGGATATTTTCGCCTCGCTATCTGGAGGTAAACGCTTCACCAAAATTGATCTAGCCCAGGCGTACTTGCAAATGGGGGTAGAAGAAGCCTCAAAACAATACCTCACGATCAACACTCACAAAGGTCTCTACCAATACAACCGGCTGGTGTTCGGGGTAGCATCGGCTCCGGCTATTTGGCAAAGGGCGATGGATCAAGTCCTGCAAGGGATTCCAGGGACCCAGTGTTATTTGGACGACATCCTGGTCACGGGCGAAAATGACAGTGATCACCTCGCCAACCTGGAGAAGGTGCTTACTAGATTAAAGGAATATGGGCTACGAGCTAATCGCCACAAGTGCGAGTTTTTCCAGAAGCAGATCTCGTATTGTGGCCACGTTATTGATGAAGAGGGGTTACATAAGTCCCCTGAAAAGATTGAGGCAGTAGTCAAGGCTCCAGCACCGGAAAATGTGTTACAACTGAGGTCGTTCCTCGGGCTGGTGAACTACTACCATAAGTTCCTACCAAATTTGTCTACAGTATTACACCCACTGAACACCCTACTGCAAACGGGGGTACCATGGAAGTGGAATGACGAACGTAAACGAGCTTTCCAGAAGTGCAAAGAATTGATCACATCAAAAGAGGTGTTGGCCCATTTCAACCTAGCACTACCAATTCGTTTGGCATGTGATGCATCACCCTATGGTATTGGAGCGGCGCTGTCGCACAAATTCCCAGACGGGTTGGAGAGGCCAGTAGCCTTTGCGTCTCGGTCACTAACCTCAGCCGAGCGCAACTACGCCCAGATTGACAGGGAGGCCCTCAGCCTAGTATGGGGAGTAAAAAAATTCAACCACTATCTGCATGGGCAGAAGTTCACCTTGCTGACTGACCACCAACCACTTGTCTCCATCTTTAATCCAAAGAAGGGCGTTCCGGTGATGACTGCACAACGGTTACAAAGATGGTCCCTTTTTCTAGGGGCGAACCAATATGAAATAGAATATAAAGGCACGAAACAGCATGGAAACGCTGATGGGCTACCACGCCTGCCACTGCCTACTGTGGAGGAAGCACCAGCAGTGAACCCCATCGAGATATTTTATTCATCAATAATTGAACGCTTGCCAGTAACTAACGCGGATATAGAGAAGGAGACCCGCAATGATCCGACACTATCTCAGGTATATGATTTGACGGTGAGGGGATGACCAACACATGGCGACTCACTGTTGCCAGCATTCTCATCCAGAAGAGAACAGCTGTCAGTATGCCAGGGGACAGTGATGTGTGGATCCCGAGTGGTAATTCCACCCAAGTTAAGGGAGAGAGTGCTAAATGAGCTTCATGAAGGTCATCTGGGAGGGGTGAAAATGAAAAGCCTTGCTAGGGCTTATGTGTGGTGGCCGGGGATCGATCAACAAATCGAGGACCTAACCAAGAGCTGCTCAGGATGCCAGAAGGTCCAAAATGCACCACCACATGCCCCTCTACACCCATGGGAGTGGCCCTCCTCTCTATGGCAACGGGTGCATATTGATTTTGCTGGTCCATTCATGGACTCAATGTTCTTAATAGCAGTGGATGCTCACTCGAAATGGCCTGAGGTGATAAAAATGTCCTCAACCACTACAGAGAAAACAATTGCAGTCCTACGGACCATATTTGCCAGGAACGGCTTGCCAGAGCAGATTTGCTCTGATAATGGACTACAGTTTGTGTCCGAAGAATTTCGGAAATTTATGAGAAGGAATGGGGTAAGGCATTACACATCTGCCCCGTATCATCCAGCCACAAATGGATTGGCTGAGAGGTTCGTACAAACCTTTAAAAAGGCGATAAAGGCCATGTGCGATGATGAAATTCCACTACAGCATAAGGTGGACAATTTCCTGTTAGCCTACAGAAATGCGACACATGCAGTTACCAACCAGACCCCGGCCATGATGTTCTTTAACCGAAGGTTGAGATCTCGTCTGGATTTGCTCAGACCAAATGTGCGAAGAAATGTTGAGGATAAACAATTCCAGCACATCAATGAGAAGCCGACAAGGAGCTTCAATGTAGGACAACCAGTCTTGGCCCGTGACTACCGAACAGAGAAATGGCAACCCGGAACGATATGCACACGGCAGGGGCCATTAATGTACACAGTGGATGTCGGGGAGAACATTGTGAGACGCCACGTCGATCAGATCTTAGCGTCACAGGAACGAGTCAACCCCATGTCTTGCGTACCTGGGGATGAACCCGACATACCGGTAGCATCTACCTCAGAAACAGTAGCAGTGGAAACGGATGAACTAACCGACGAAAGGGGGCCAGAATCGCCTCCGCACCAAGAACGAGAACCTCAGGAAAGGCGCTATCCAGAAAGGATCAGGAGGCCGCCCCAAAGACTGAATCTATAAATGGACTATTTCTGTTTAATGTGCATGTTAAAGTGTTAATTGTTATTTGAATATTATGGGTACTGCTAATCTAAAAGGGGAGGAATTGTAGTGTATGTAACTTTAAGAGAGAACTACTTTTCCAGCTCCTGTATACTGTAGTACCGGCAGTGACCACCCCTGTATATAAGCCTTGAGCATACCTCTGTACTGCCAGTCTTGAGACTACCCTACTCCAGTAAACACCTGTTGATTGTTAAGTTACAGCCTCCGTGTAGTTATTGAAAAACATCATACTCTAAGAATCACGGATCCAACAATAACCACTTGCTGCATACCTTTTTTTCCCTCATTTTGCCTTTGGTTCTTCTGTCAGTCACCTTAAATCTGTGTCAACTGGTCCTCAAGCCTTCCGCCAATGGGAACAGTTTCTCTCTATCTACTCTGTCTAGATCCCTCATCATTTTGAACACCTCTATCATATCTCTTAAACTTCTCTGCTCTAAGGAGAACAACCCCAGCTTCTCCAGTCTATCCACGTAACTGTCCCTCATCCCTGTAACCATTCTTGTAAATCTTTTCTGCACCTGCTCTAAGGCCTTCACATCCTTCCTACAGTGCGGTGCCCAGAATTAGACACAATACTCCAGTTGAGGCCGAACCAGTGTTTTATAAAGGTTTGAAGGGGTTGAAAGTTAGATTAGTGGCGTAACTGACTAGCTGGCTGATGTAATAAAGGAGAAGTCTGGCAGAACAAAGACAGTTGGAAAAAGCATATTACACGATGGTTGGGGGAGTAAAAGAATCAAGGAGACCATACATTGGGCCGCCAAGATGTGATTTGCGAAGATGAGGTTAAGCGTACGTAAATTGGATAGAACAATGGCAGATGTGGAAACAGGGCAAATGAGATAAACAAGATGTGTTTTGTGGAGATGTGATTAAGTGTACGTGACTTGGACAATTACGTGGCCAAGTCCCGAAGATGTGAAAGAAACACAAGATGTAAGATTGTATATAAGCCAACTCCTCGAATGTAAAAATTAGACTCCCGTCTCAGCTCAGACTGAGAGAGCCTCTCCCTGCACGTGCTTGAATAAAGATCGCTTGGAACCAGTACACGCTCGTCTCCGTCTGCTTTGGGGCAGAGAGAAATCCCACAACAACTTGGCGTAGTCGGCAGGATTCCCAGGACACAGTCGAACGACCAACCATAATGGGATCGCAAGTCGGGTGAGTACTTTATATTACCACCCACAGTTAGGTGCGGAACCCCAGAAGGCTGGACGTGAGACTGTAGGGAATCCAAACAGAAGACTAGCGGGTACTGCAGTGATCTCTGCACAGTAGAACTGCGAGCCGCCATAGGTAACCAGAACCGCATTGTAGCAGGAAGGTCCGAGTTACCATTCGCGCAGGCCAGAGGAATAAAAAAAAAATGGCCACAGGAGGGGAAGATTGGGGACCAGAAGGGTCCATAACCAAATTTATAGCAGGAAAAAATAAGAAACGAATTGAGAAAATGAAAAAGAAAGGCTGGAGTCCGAACGACAGTTCGGACAGGCAAAGGGAATGGTGGGGTGCCCAGTGTAAGGGTAAGGAAGAGAAGGGAATACTTATAATTATTAGTAGCTGTTTAGGACTCAGTAAACATGTACAAAGTTATATAGAAAAGGAAAAGGTTAAGGTCAGTGCGGTGTGGGCACCGGGAGCAAGGTTTAGAGTGACAGACGATAATGACGACGTTGACTGGGGAGAGTTAGAGAAGGAAGCCGCAGATTACGACAGACAGGATGATGATGGGGGTTGGGAACCCTCACCTAAATATGACGCAGAGGGACCATTGGCCCCACCACTGCCCGAAACTGGGACGAAGGGCGTAATGACCATGGCTCCTATTATGACGGAGATTAGACAAGTGAGAAATGGGCAGGCTCAGACTACAGTTCGATATGTCCCGTTCACCCCAGCCGAGAAACAGATGATGACGAGGGACCTCCCGACCCCTAAAACAAACCATGCAAACACTGACTTTTGGAATAAGTTAGAGGAGATGATAGATGTACACTCACTTCACCCGGAAGATATACACGTCTTCGTAAAGTCCCAGGTACCCCGGCAAACCTGGCTAGGGATGCCCAACTTAATCCTTAGTGGAAATTGGAAGGATGCACGGGGATTGAATCAGCTAGGAAGATGCAACCGTTTTATGCGATTGGCAAAGGGGAGGCTCCCAGGGGGACTTTCCGCACAGGTTGGGGAATTAACGGCCCTCACTGAAGCCTGAAATTAGCTAAAGGCCAGACCACGAACATCTATACAGATAGCAGATACGCTTTTGGGGTGGTCCACGATTACATGATCGCCTGGAGCAGATGGGGATATATAACCTCTGGTGGGGGACATATACAACACGAGGAGACAGTAAGGGAATTGGTCAAGGCGGCGAAGCTGCCCAGAGGGCATCAGTAATAAAGGTCAAGGCACACCAGAAAGTCCAGGATGATATCCAAAGGGGAAATCAGTGGGCAGATGAGGCAGCAAAGGGGGCTGTGGAGATGGAGACCCTGGAGCCGGTGGCAGCTTGTGCCATCGGTCCAGAGGAAGTAAATGTGCAAAAATTACATGAAGAAATGACTGAAACAGAGAAGGAAGGGTGGAAAAGAAAAGGGGCAGACAAGGATGGGCATGGGATTTGGAAAAAGGAGGGACGAGTAGTAGCCCCTGAATGCATACGGCAAAACCTGCTCAAAATCTATCATGGGAATCAACACTGGAAGAAATGTTATGCACTGGAGTATAGAACGGTGCTGGTGGTGGCCGGGGATGGGCAGGGACGTAGCAAAATATTGCCACAGATGTATTACCTGTGCCCAGTACAATACCGGCAAGGCTGTAAAGATCAGATTGTCCCACTAGCTTCGGCCTAAGGGGCCTTGGGAGCAGGTCCAGATAGACTTCACCGGACCTCTGCCCCCTAGCCGAGGTAAAACGTATTGCCTAGTGGTGATAGACCAGTTCACACGATGGGTAGGAGCATTCGCCACAAGGGATTGCTCTGCTACCACCGTCGCAAAGATTTTCGCTGAGGAAATATTACCCCGATGGGGGGGGTGCCACTGCAAATAGACTCAGATCAGGGAACACACTTCCCTGGCAAAGTCATCAAGCAGACATGCGCCCTATTAGAAGTAAAACAGAGGTTTCACAAACCATACCACCCACAGAGCTCGGGAATGGTAGAGAGAATGAATAGAACCTTAAAAGCGTCACTCACCAAGGCCATTGCCGAGACCGGCAGGGGATGGGCAGACCTACTACCTAGCATCCTAATGAGGTTGAGGGCTACGCCCAATCGCACAACCGGACTAACCCCGTTTGAATTAATGACTGGGCGGGCCATGAGTCTGCCCAAGGGCACGATCATGGGTAGTGAGGACGTGGGACCAGTCCAGGACAGGATTAGGTGGTTTATTAAGTGTAATACCCACTGGAAATGTTATGTACGCTAAGTATGGTTATCAATCTTTAACTTAGACACTGTATTATCATTGTTATAAATCCCTGGGTTAAAGTTGCCCATGTGAAGGTACGGCAAGAACTTTTAAGGACACAATGTGACTAAGAGCAGACTTTCCATAATTCTGCACCAGTATCAACTGTTGCAGACAGTGAGGCTGCACAGTCTCCAGGCAGAAACCCCAGGAGGAAGGGGTGGAGTTGGGGTTTTCGAGCGGGAAAAGGGAGCGACTGGAAGAGAAGAGGGCAGGAGCTCTGAAAAGAGGGCTCAGGAGGCAAATGGCTGCCGCATCCCGTCCCGGGCTTCCAAACTCGGCCGCCGCCCTTCGTATTAGTAGCTCTGCATCCAGTACTCCAAGTGGGATTCAGTGATCGTGAAGAGAATTCAACGAAGGGGTTCGGAGTCGTAAGTCTTGCAGACATTATACATACCATGAGCTCCAACTTAAGCGCGCCAACGAAAGAGTGCACTCGAATTTGGACACAGGGACAGATTCTCCTTTGAATCCATGTAAATGGAGAATGTATGTTTATTATGTCTAGATTCATTCTAATGTACGCAAATGTCTAATTTAGTTTATTGACCTGTAATCTTCTTATACTGTCTGACGTTAAAACTATAAAGTAAGATAATTAGAATTAAGCCATTGTAGTAGTGATCTCCTTACTGGACTATAGAATACTGTCTACAACAGAGACCACATCTCACATATATCTAGAGAACCGTGAAGGGGTTACATAAGGAATTATGCAAGCAACTGCATGATCTGAGACAGGAAGTCAGGGACCAACAAATAGTCAGGGATGTGGAATTGGAGGAAACGGAGGAAGAACAAAATTTACAGTAGTAGGGGACAGGGTGATGGTAAGAGTCTTACCCCCCAGACCAGGATGGGCACCTCGCTGGCAGGGACCCTACGAGGTCCTAATGACCAACGACACTTGCGCATGTGTAAATATGAAAGGAAAAGGTCAGTGGAAACACTGGACGCAACTTAAGAAATTCGAAAGCGCAGTAAATAATGAGGACTAAACCGGTGACGACTGGCGTCCACTGTTTATCTCCCTCTACAGGACTCGGATATCGATGATCTTACTGATATGCCTGGCCACAGTGACCACAGAAGGAGCCACATCGGTCGACCGAAGGGAGCAACGAGGCCTGTATTACAAGAACTCGAGCGATGTCAGTTGCGATCGGGAACATGGGGCGTTAACTGTCATGGTTGATAAAAACAGTTGTATTTAAATTGTAGCTCCAGGTTAACGGGCGCAAGCATATCTGACAACAAGACAGGCGATACAGTGGATAGCAGTAACACAGGGATGGCTGTTAAATGGACAAACATGAGCACGGTATGCTTCGGGAAGAAGCGTGATGATACAGTGGCCCAGAAATTCGGGTCTCCACGGGTGAGTACACACTGGGTACTCACCCGTAAGCCCAATGGAAGTGCCGGTTTCGTGCATGCACGGGAAACCGGCACTTCCGTTCTCCTGAAAGAAGGGGTTAAGAGGTGGAATGCGTGTGCAGGAGAGGCAGCGCGTGCGCATCGAACTTACATTTTTTTTGCAGATTTTCCCGGGAAGGTAAGTCTCCAGAAGTTAGACATGTAAAAAGCAGTCGCAAGGCCAGCTTTTTACAAGGTAAGTGGTGAATTAATTAAAATTAACATTTTTTCCACAGGTTTATTATTTTTAAATACTTTAAAGAAAGGTAAGTTTATTTTTAGCCCCGTTAGAAAATAAAATTATTTTTTTCAAAAATTTAAATTATTGTTTAAAATAGTTATTTCATGTAATTTATAGTTTATTTTAAAAATGTGATTTAAAAAAAAATTTATTTGAAGATTTAGTGATGTTTTGGGGCTTATAGTATTTATAGGTTTGACAGGTCTTCCTGTCAAACTTATGAATGAAGCATTCCCTGCTACCATTGGCTCTCCATGGCCCACGTGATCTCAGGGGACGCATCGAACTAACTGCGCCCCTGGGATACGCAAGCACTGCGCGCCGGCAGTTGGAGGAGGCCCAGGATCGGAATCCCACGCGGGCCCACAGCTCAACGGCAGGCACGCTAGGTAAGTGCAGGTCGGGGGCTTGCACCCACGGGAAGCCCCCGACCCGAATTTCTGGGCCATAAACATGCGTACAGGGAGGAACTATGCAAGTAAGATGTGGGAGGGATTTCACTCAGCTGTCCGGGGTACCCCAGCAGGAAGAAGGAAGGTGGGAAATATGCCCAACCTCCAAGTGCACCAACTCTGATGATTGGTGTTGGAAGCTGAACCCCCGGGATACTCCCACCACCACAACCACACCGACCAACCCAGTAACAGGAGCCCCGAAGCCCACCACTTTGACTATGGAGGAACCCTTGAGGTGTCCGCAGACTAGCTCGAGAACCAAAGGGGGGGCTCGTGATCCGGGATTCTGATAGGCGCTTATTTGAGAATGTACACCATGAGATAGTTTCGGTTGTCCTCAATATTAGTCAGATGCGGTTACCCAAATGGTGCGAGTGGCGTACAAGGTCATTTTACCATCAGCTCCTCGACATGACAGTTACTGATGCCCTCCGGGCCTCTGGGGGATGCATGCGGTCAAGCCTATCTCGCCGCAAGAGGAACCTGGTAAATGACATAGCCACTGCTTACAGTGCAGGGGCATCCACAGTTAATTCCCTGGATATAGCGGAAATCGATAGCAAGGTGAATCATCTAACATCCAAACTAAGGGACCTCATGTTAAAGGCGAATAAGTTGGTGGGACAACAGGGAAAGACTGGAGAAGACTTGGCTAAAACCCTATTAGAGTCCGTGCAAGTTTTGTAAAACCATGCCCATAAAGTTAACCACATCACCGCCACCCTGCATAACATGATCAATCAGGCCTCTAGGGAGTGAATGTGCGTGGCCTACAGTGCATGGCTAGTAGGGGAGGTGCGACATAATCTAGCACAGCTCCACAATGGAGAAGTGCCGGATTGGATTATGGACAATACACTGCAAGACTGGGCACCAGAGAGCCGCAATTGCTCTTTGTGCACCCTACGAGGACTTATAAGGGTCTACCCGACAACTAAACATTGTGTTACCACTCACCTGAGGCTGATAGGAATGGGATTAGCTGTACCCAGTCTGCAGGAATGGGAACCCAAGCCCCTCTACGAGGTAGAGAATGTCGGGATCATAAGAGATGGCAATTGGCTCAGGTACCACCACGCACCCAGTTATGCAACCCAGAAAGGTTTCTTCTTGATGGGGATCTCGCTAGAGGGATGCAGAGAAAGGGGGAGTAACGTAGTCTGCCCACATCCCGTGGGGACGGGGCCAGGAGCCATGTGCGGCTTCAACAACACCCTAAACTGTACCCTTGAAATTTCCAGCGCCCGCCATGAGCCAACGTGAGCAGCACACCGGGGAAAAGGAGAATACCGTGTGATCACCAATGAATCTCAATACCAGTATGGTAAAATCCAGTGCCCAGTGACCAGCTCAAGTTTTTGCTTCCACACCCGGGCCCCAACAATAATCGGACATACAACCATAACCTACCTACGGTCGCTCCATGAGGAACGGCTGAGTCCAACTGAGGACCTGAAGAACAGCATGCTCGAATATATACTCCCTGAGGGGAAGGAGATCCCGAAACTACCAGAACACCTACTGGAACTGAGGAATGAGGCCGGGGCGATAATTAAGCAGTATCACCGAATTGAGCAGGAGGTCAAACAACTGGGGAAGGATGTGGAGGCCAAGCTGGAAGATGCCTCATGGTGGCAGACATTTTGGAACTGGGGTATTAGGGTGGACAGACACCCCTGGATCAGAATTGCATCTCATGTTTTGGTGGTGGTGCAGTTGCTAATTGTCATAATACTTATGTTTGAGTATTATACTCGATGTAAATGACGCCGTAACCGAACCATTACTAAAACCGTTGTTAAAACACAGTGTAGATTGGGAGAGAAGCAGGGAATGTCAAATCCAACAACCTGCCTGGCCAGTAGTGATGGGGCGAGGAGCACGAGCAGATGAAGTTAGTTGGTCATCTTGGACTATCATCAAGGACCAAAAGGGGGGACTGAAGGGGTTAAAAGTTAGATTACCGGCTTAACTGACTAGCTGGCTGATGTAATAAAGGAGAAGTCTGGCAGAACAAAGACAGTTGGAAAAAGCATATTACATGATGATTGGGGGAGTAAAAGAATCAAGGAGACCATACATTGAACAATGGGCTGCCAAGATGTGATTTGCGAAGATGAGGTTAAGCATACGTAAATTGGATAGAACAATGGCAGATGTGGAAACAGGGCAAATGAGATAAACAAGATGTGTTTTGTGGAGATGTGATTAAGTGTACGTGACTTGGACAATTAATTGGCCAAGTCCCGAAGATGTGAAGGAAAGAAGATGTAAGATTGTATATAAGCCAACTGCTCGAATGTAAAAATTAGACTCCCATCTAGGCTCAGACTAAGAGGGCCTCTCCCTGCACGTGCTTGAATAAAGATTGCTTGGAACCAGTACACGCTCGTCTCCATCTGCTTTGGGGCAGAGAGAAATTACACAACAGGTTCATCATAACTTCCTTGCTTTTGTACACTATGGGCTGGATTTTGTCAATGGGGACGTGATGGAGGCGAGACTCCCACTTTTGGGTTGTAGTCCCGCCTCCATCGACTTGTGGCCAACCCACGCTATTTTCCCTTGATTGACCTTGTTAAGCCCGCCCAGCGGGCTCAGCAGCCCAATTAAGGGACACCTGGTTACTGGTGACGTCAGTGATTGACATTTCATCTCTCAAGAGCTTTTAACAGATGAAAAATCAGCGTTTGACAGCTCTGTGAAGCTGTCAAACACTGATAATCTGTCTTCTAACTTGAGTCCTTCTACTCAGACTCAGTTAGAGATCTCTCCAGACCAGAAAGCAGAATGCTGCAGCTTTTGACAATTCAGCGGCCATTCTGCTTTCTGTGCCGGTGAACTGAGGGACTCCCGAGAACTGAAGGAAGGAAGCCTGCAGGAGAAAGTAAAGGTAAGTAAACACTTAACCTCACACACTTACCTCTGCACACATGCACCCATCACTCACCTGCACAATGGACATCTCGACCCCTTCAGACCGACGGTCCGCCTCGCTAACTTGGCGTGGTTCGGAGCCGTTGGGAAGCCCACATTTCAGGGCTAAAAATAGGGATTAGGCAAAAAACTGCCTGTTAACTACCTGTTAACAGGCAGTTAATTGACACTAATCCCCTTCCCGCCTCGGGGAGGCGGCTCCCAGCACAGGTCGGATACCTGCCTCCTGGGACATTGGTTTGGGGGCGGGATGGGTTCCTGTCCCCCGATTCTGCAATTTTCCCACCACTCCCGCCTCCAAACCCACCTCCATGGGGCTTGGAAATTCGTGCCCTATGCCTCTATTTATAAATGCCGGAATCCCATATGCTTTTTAGAATCATTGAATCATAGAATGGTTACAGCACAGAAGGAGGCCATTCGGCCCATCGAGCCCATGCCGGCTCTCTGCTAGAGCACTTCGACTAGTCCCACTCCCCCGCGCTTTCCCCGTAGCCCTGCAATTTTTTTCCCTTCAGGTACTTATCCAATTCCCTTTTGAAAGCCATGATTGAGTCTGCCTCCACCACCCTTTCAGGCAGTGCTTTCCAGATCCTAACCACTCACTGCATAAAAAAGTTTTTCCTCATGTCGCCTTTGGTTCTTTTGCCAATCACCTTAAACCTGTGTCCTCTGGTTCTCAACCCTTCTGCCAACGGGAACAGTTTCTCTCTATCTACTCTGTCTCGACCCCAACCTTCTCTGCTCCAAGGAGAACAACTCCAGCTTCTCTAGTCTATCCAGGTAACTGAAGTCTCTCATCCCTGGAACCATTCTCGTAAATTTTTTCTGCACCCTCTCTAAGGCCTTAACATCCTTCCTAAAGTGCGGTGCCCAGAATTGGACACAATACTTCAGTTGAGGCTGAACCAGTGTTTTATAAAGGTTGATCATAACTTCCTTGCTTTTGTACTTTAGGCCTCTATTTATGAAGTCCAGGATCCCGTATATTTTTTAACCGTTTTCTCAACCTGCCCTGCCACCTTCAACAATTTGTACATATATACCCTCAGGTCTCTCTGTTCATGAACCCACTTTAGGATTGTACCCTTTTGTTTATATTGCCTCTCCTCGTTCTTCCTACCAAAATGTATCACTTTACACTTTTCTGCATTAAATTTAATCTGCCACATGTCCACCCATTTCACCAGCCTGTCTATGTCTTCTTGAAGATTATCACTAGCCTCCCAAGTTTTGTGTCATCTGCAAATTTTGAAATTGTGCCCTGTACATCCAAGTCCAAGTCATTAATATATATCAAGAAAAGCAGTGGTCCTAGTACCGACCCCTGGGGAACACCACTGTATACCTTCCTCCAGTCTGAAAGACAACCTTTCACCACTACTCTCTTTTTCCTGTCACTTAGCCAATTTCGTATCCATGCTGCCACTGTCCCTTTTATTCCATGGGCTCCAACTTTGCTGGCAAGCCTATTATGTGGCACTTTATCAAACTCCTTTTGGAAGTCTATGTACACCATGTCAACCGCATTGTCTTCATCAACCCTCTCTGTTACCTCATCAAAAAACTCGATCAAGTTAGTTAAACACGTTTTGTCTTTAACAAACCCATGCTGGCTTTCCTTAATTAATCCACATTTGTCCAAGTGATTGTTAATTTTGTCCCTGATTATCATTTCTAAAAGCTTCCCCACTACCGAGGTTAAACTGACTGGCCTGTTGCTGGGTTTATCTTTACACCCTTTTTTGAACAAGGGTGTAACATTTGCAATTCTCCAGTCTTCTGGCACCACTCCTGTATCTAAAGGAGGATTGGAAGATTATGGCCAGTACCTCCGCGATTTCCACCTTAACTTCCCTCAGCATCCTAGGATGCATCCCTTCTAGTCCTGGTGACTTATCTACTTTAAGTACAGCCAGACTTTCTCGTAGATGACACGAAAATGATGGAGTGGTAAATAGTGAGGAGGGAAGCTGCAGGCTACAGGACGATATAGACGGGTTGGTCAGATGGGCAGAACAGTGGCAAATGGAATTTAACCTTGTAAAGTGTGAGGTGATGCATTTTGGGAGGACTAACAAGGCAAGGGAATACATAATGAATGGTAGTACCCTAGGAAGGACAGAAAAAGCAGCAAACCTGAGGATTGGGAGCAGTTTAGGATTCAGCAAAGGAGGACAAAGAGGTTAATTAAGAGGGGGGAAATAGAGTATGAGAGTAAGCTTGCAGGGAACATAAAAACTGACTGTAAAAGCTTCTATAGATATGTGAAGAGAAAAAGATTGGTGAAGTCAAGCGCAAGTCCCTTGCAGTCAGAATCAGGGGAATTTATAATGGGGAACAAAGAAATGGCAAACCAATGAAATACATACTCTGGTTCTGTCTTCACAAAGGAGGACACAAATAACCTCCCAGAGATGTCGGGGAACATAGGGTCTAATGAGAGGGAGGAACTGAATGAAATCAGTATTTGTAGGGAAACGGTGTTAGGGAAATTGACTGGATTGAAGGCCAATAAATCCCCAGGGCCTGATAATCTACATCCAAGGGTACTTAAGGAAGTGGCCCTAGAAATAGTGGATGCATTGCTGGTCATCTTCCAAAATTCTATAGACTCTGGAACAGTTCCCATGGATTGGAGGGTAGCTAATGTAACCCCACTGTTCAAAAAAGGTGGTAGAGAGAAAACGGGGAATTATAGACCGGTAAGCCTTACATCGGTAGTTGGAAAATGCTAGGGTCCATTATAAAAGATGTAATAGCAGAGCACTTGGAAAACAGTGACAGGATCGGACAAAGTCAACATGGATTTACAAAAGGTAAATCGTGCTTGACTAATCTACTGGAATTTTTTGAGGGTGTAACTGGTAGAATAGATAAGGGAGAACCAGTGGATGTGGTGTATTTGAACTTTCAGAAGGCTTTCGATAAGGTCCCGCATAAGAGATTAGCATGTAAAGTTAAAGCACATGGGATTGGGGGTACGGTACTGACTTGGATAGAGAACTGGTTGGCAGACAGGAAGCAAAGAGTTGGAATAAACAGGTCTTTTTCCGAGTGGCAGGCAGTGACTAGTGGGGTACCGCAGGGATCGGTGCTAGGACCCCAGCTATTCACAATATATATTAATGATCTAGATGAGGGAATTAGATGTAATATCTCCAAATTTGCAGATGACACAAAGCTGGGTGGGCGTGTGTGCTGTGAGGAGGATGCCGAGAAACTCCAGGATGATTTGGACAGGTTGAGTGATTGGGCAGATGCATGGCAGATGCAGTATAATGTGGATCAATGCGAGGTTATCCACTTTGGTGGCAAAAACAGGAAGGCAGATTATTATCTGAACAGCAATGGATTGGGAGAAAGGGAAGTGCAACGAAACCTGGGTGTCCTTGTGCACCAGTCGCTGAAGGTAAGCATGCAGGTGCAGCAGGCGGTTAAGAAGGCAAATGGTATGTTGGCCTTCATATCGAGAGGATTCGCGTACAGGAGCAAGGATGCCTTGCTGCAGTTGTACAGGGCCTTGGTGAGACCACACCTTGAGTATTGTGTGCAGTTTTGGTCACCTTATCTGAGGAAGGATGTTCTTGCCATGGAGGGAGTGCAACGAAGATTCACCAGACTGATACCTGGGATGGCAGGAATGACGTATGAGGAGAGATTGGGTCGATTGGGCTTATATTCGCTGGAGTTTAGAAGAATGAGAGGGGATCTCATTGAAACTTATAAAATTCTAACAGGACTAGACAGATTAGATGCAGGAAGGGTGTTCCTGATGGTGGGGGAGTCCAGAACCAGGGGTCACAGTCTAAAGATAACGGGTAAGCCATTTAGGACAGAGATGAGGAGGAATTTCTTCACCCAGAGAGTGGTGAACCTGTGGAATTCTCTACCACAAAAGGCAGTTGAGGCCAAATCATTAAATATATTCAAAAAGGAGTTCGATATATTTCTTACGGCTAAAGGGATCAAGGGATATGGGGAGAAAGCAGGGACATGGTACTGAATTTGGATGATCAGCCATGATCTCATTAAATGGTGGAGCAGGCTCGAGGGGCTGAATGGCCTACTCCTGCTCCTACCTTCTACGTTTCTACAGAGGATCAGAGGGACCTTGGTGTGCATGTACATAGATCCCTGAAGGCAGCAGGACAGGTAGATAAGGTGGTTAAGAAGGCATATGGGATACTTGCCTTCATTAGACGAGGTATAGAATGTAAGAGCAGGGAGGTTATGATGGAGCTGTACAAAACGCTAGTTAGGCCACAGCTGGAATACAGTGTGCAGTTCTGGTCGCCACACTATAGGAAGGATGTGATTGCATTGGAGAGGGTGCAGAGGAGATTCACCATGATGTTACCTGGGCTGGAGCGCTTCAGCTATGAAGAGAGACTGGACAGGCTGGGGTTATTTTCCTCAGAGCAGAGAAGGCTGAGGGGGGACCTGATTGAGGTGTACAAAATTATGAGGGGCATAGATAGGGTAGATAGAAAAGAACTTTTCCCCTTAGTAGAGGCGCCAATAACCAGGGGGCATAGTTTCAAGGTAAACGGCAGGAGGTTTAGAGGGGATTTGAGAAAAAACTTTTTCACCCAGAGGGTGTTTGGAATCTGAAACTCACTGCCTGAAAGGGTGGTAGAGGCAGGAACCCTCACAACTTTCAAGAAGCATTTAGATGAGCAGTTGAAATGCCGTAGCATACAAGGCTGCGGACCAAGTGCTGGAAAATGGGATTAGAATAGATAGGGCTTGATGGCCCTGCAGACACGATGGGCTGAAGGGCCTCTTTCTGTGCTGTATAACTCTATGACTCTACCTCTTTATCAATTTTTATCCCATCCATTATCTCCATTACCTCCTCTTTCACTATGACTTTGGTAGCATCTTCTTCCTTAGTGAAGACAGATGCAAAGTACTCATTTAGTACCTCAGCCATGCCCTCTGCCTCCATGTGTAGGTCTCTTTTTTGGTCCCTAATTGGCCCCACCCCTCCTCTTACTACCCTTTTACTATTTTATATGCATATAGAAGACTTTTTAATTCCCTTTTATGTTAGCTGCCAATCTATTCTCATACTCTATTTTTGCCCCTCTTATTTTCTTTTTCACTTCCCCTCTGAACTTTCTATATTCAGCCTGATTCTCACTTGTATTCTCAACCTGACATCTGTCATATGCGCTCTTTTTCTGCTTCATCTTACTCTATCTCTTTCGTCATCCCGGGAGCTCTGACTTTGGTTGCCCTACATTTCCACCTCGTGGAAATGTACCTCAACTGTACCCAAACCATCTTTTTAAAGGCAGCCCATTGTTTGGTTACAGTTTTGCCTGCCAATCTTTGATTCCAATTTACCCGGGACAGATTCTTTCTCAACCCACTAAAATTAAGCCTCCCTCCAATTAAGTATTTTTACTCTAGATTGCTCCCTGTCTTTTCCATAGCTAATCTAAATGTTATGAAACTATGATCACTGTTCCCTAAATGTTCCCCTACTGACACTTGCCCCACCTCATTCCCCAGAACCAGATCCAGTAATGCCTCCTTGTTGGGCTGGAAACGTACTGATCAAGAAAGTTCTCCTGAACACACTTCAGAAATTCTTCCCCTCTCTGCCCTTTACACTATTACTATCCCAGTCTATATTAGGATAGTTGAAGTCCCCCATTACCACTACGCTATAGTTCTTGCACCTCTCTGTAATTTCCCTGCAAATTTGCTCCTCTGTATTCTTCCCACTAGTTGGCGGCCATAGAATACACCTAGTAGTGCAATGGCACTTCTATTATTTCTTAACTCTAACCAAATAGATTCTGTCCTTGACCCCTCCAGGACATCTCTCTCTCCAGCACTGTAGCATTCTCTTAAACCAATACTGCCATCCCACCTCCTTTATTTCCTTCCCTATCTTTCCTGAACATCTTATATCCAGGAATATTTAGTAGCCAATCCTGCCCTTTTTGAGCCAGGTCTCCGTTATCGCCACAACATCATATTCCCATGTAGCTATTTGCGCCTGCAGCTCACCAACCTTATTTACCACACTTCGTGCATTTACACACATGCATTGTAAACCCCTCTTAGACATTCTTGTATTCTCTCTTAGTCTGACCCCACCTAATACCTTACTATTTCTTACTCTAGTGCTACCTGTCTCCCAATCCTTTGTGCACTTTGTTTCTCCCTTCTACTGGTTCATCCTGGTGCCCATCCCCCTGCCAAATTAGTTTAAACCCTCCCCAACAGCACTAGTAACCGCAACCCCCCGCCAACTCGAGAATATTGGTCCCAGCTCTGTTGAGGTGCAACCTGTCCGGCCTGTACAGGTCCCACCACCCCCAGAACCAGTCCCAATGTCCCAGGACTCTAAAGCCCTCCCTCCTGCACCATCTCTCCAGCCACGCATTCATCTGCTCTATTCTCCTATTTCTATCCTCACTAGCTTGTGGCACCGGGAGTAATCTGGCGATTACTTCCTTTGAGGTCCTGCTTTGTAATCTTCCTAGCTCCTTAAAATCTGCCTGCAGGACATTTTTCTGTGAAGGAATAGCCATGATTCAGAGAAATACATGATACTATGAACAGAATTCTGATAATAATAAAAGACATACTGGGTTTAAAAGACACAAGTCTCAGCAGACAGACTGTAAACAGAAATACAGGCTTCTGAGATAAGATCAGTTGATAACAAAGTTGTAAACAGGCTTTGAAACGGGAAAGGGATATTGACCAAGAAACTAAGACCCTATTGAAAAGCAAAGATTTGCTTCCGAAGAGCCTAGAGTTTGGAACAAACACAATGAGAATGCCCAGTTTAAGTGTTAAGAGCTAACACGTTGGAACAGAAACACAAACATTGGCCCAGTAATTCGGGTCCCAACGCGTGAGTACGGATGGGGTACTCACGCGTGGGCCCGATCGAAGTGCCGGTTTTCAGGATACACAGCGCATGCACTGAAAACCGGCATTTCCTGTCCTCTGAAGCAAGGGGTTAAGAGGCGTATCGCGTGCGACGTTGCAGGCAGCGCATGCGCATTAAAATTCGGCATTTTCATGAATGGTTTGAGTGAGGGTAAGTCCCCACAATTTACACATAAAAAAGGATGAGTAAAGCCACCGAGAAGCTGCGGAGGAAGAACTCTTGCATTAGTGGAGCTTCTGAACGGCACATTTTTGGTTGGGAAAGGGAGAAAAGTTATTTTAAGAAAGCCTGAGGTATGTTTTCAACTTTAATTATTTTTTTAAAATGGGTTTTGAGTAATGTAGGTATAAGAAGCAATTGTGGCTGTGTGCAAGGCCTAATTGAATTTGATGTGTTTATTAAATGTGAAAATGACTTTAAAAATGAATAAAATGCTTAAAAAATAAACTTGTCATCAGTAATATATCTTATTTTTAGTAAGTATGTATGTATGATTGTATGTATGTCTGTATATATTCCTTGAAGGATGTGCATTTATGTATGTATTCCTTTCAGTATGTGGATGAATGTATATGTAATGATGATTTTCTGAAAATGTAAGTTATTGGAAAAGGATCTCGGCCTGTGATATTCATCAGGCGGGTAACACGTGTTCGCAAGCCGTTAAAGCATGTTTCCTGGCATAGGCCGAGTTGATTTTATAGCCACTCAGTTTATTAAAATAACTGTAACAACTATTTCCATTTCCTCCTTACAAGTACGTCTGTAAAGAGGAGTCCTGTGAGCGAGAAACATGCCCACTTATAGAAATGTTGCCGTGATGCTCTGTGTGGTTTTGCTTCAAAGAAATCGGAACGCCAGGGAACAACGTGGAAGAGTGAGGAACCATAACCATCTCCTGATCAGAAGGAACAACTACCCACCCCACAGAGTGTACAGGGAGAGGCGATCATTTGAGATGCTGTCGGAGGGGTTGTGTGTCAGGAGGCTGCGCTTCAGTAAAGAGGCAATTGGCCGACTATGTGACATGTTGAAGGCGGACCTGGAACCACGCTCGAAGACCCGCACTGCCTTGTCAATGAACATGAAGGTAACCACAGCATTGAACTTCTTTGCAAGTGGGTCATTTCAAGCAGGCACCGGTGACATAAGCAACATCTCCAAGAATGCTGTGAGGGTCTGCATTCACCAGGTCACAGAAGCCATTTGCCGTAGGCTTTCAGATTTCATTAAGTATGACTTGGCCACTTGACATCAAAAGGAGATGGCCTTAGCATTTCATCGCATTGCTGGATTCCCCAAAGAGATTGGGGCCGTTGATGGAACCCATATTGCATTGAAGGCATCACTGGATGCACCTGTGACATACATAAACAGGAAGGGGTATCATCCATTGAATGTAATGATATTATGTGATGCGCACCTCAGGATCCTAAACGTGAATGCAGGGCACCGGGGAAGTAATCAGGACTCCTTCGTCCTCCGTCCCGGCAGACTGGAAAACTGCTAATGTAACACCCTTATTTAAAAAGGGCAGTAGACAGAAGGCTGGAAACTATAGACCGGTTAGCCTAACATCTGTGGTAGGTAAAATTTTGGAGTCCATTATTAAGGAGACAGTAACAGGACATTTGGATAATCATAATTTAATAGGACAAAGTCAGCACGGTTTTATGAAGGGGAAGTCATGTTTGACAAATTTGCTGGAGTTCTTTGAGGAAGTAACATATAGGGTGGATAAAGGGGAACCAGTGGACGTAGTGTATTTAGACTTCCAAAAGGTATTTGACAAGGTGCCACACAAAAGATTATTGCTTAAGATAAAAAATCATGGGATTGGGGGTAATATTCTGGCATGGATAGAGGATTGGCTATCTAACAGAAGGCAGAGAGTTGGGATAAATGGTTCATTCTCAGACTGGCAATCAGTAACTAGTGGTGTTCCGCAGGGGTCAGTGCTGGGTCCCCAACTCTTTACAATCTATATTAATGATTTGGAGGAGGGGACCGAGTGTAACATATCAAAGTTTGCAGATGATACTAAGATGGGAGGGAAAGTAGTGAGTGAGGAGGACATAAAAAACCTGCAAGGGGACATAGACAGGCTAAGTAAGTGGGCAGAGATTTGGCAGATGGAATACAATACTGGAAAGTGTGAGGTTATGCACTTTGGCAGGAAAAATCGTAGAGCAAGTTATTATCTTAATGGCAAGAAACTGGAAAGTACTGAAGTACAAAGGGATCTGGGGGTCCTGGTGCACGAAACTCAAAAGGTTAGTATGCAGGTGCAGCAAGTGATTAAGAAGGCCAATGGAATGTTGGCTTTCATTGCTAGGGGGATAGAATATAAAAATAGGGAGGTATTGCTTCAGTTGTACAAGGTATTGGTGAGACCGCACCTGGAATACTGCATACAGTTTTGGTGCCCATACTTAAGAAAAGACATACTTGCTCTCGAGTCAGTACAAAGAAGGTTCACTCGGTTAATCCCGGGGATGAGGGGATGGACATATGAGGAGAGGTTGAGTAGATTGGGACTCTACTCATTGGAGTTCTGAAGAATGAGAGACGATCTTATTGAAACATATAAGATTGTGAAGGGGTTGGATCGGGTGGATGCGGGGAGGATGTTCCCGATGATGGGTGAAACTAGAACTAGGGGGCATAGTCTTAGAATAAGGGGCTGCTCTTTCAAAACTGAGCTGAGGAGGAACTACTTCACTCAGAGGGTGGTAGGTCCATGGAATATACTGCCCCAAAAAGCTGTAGAAGCTACATCATTACATAAATTTAAAACAGAAATAGACAGTTTCCTAGAAGTAAAGGGAATTAAGGGTTACGGGGAGCGGGCAGGAATTTGGACATGAGTCTAGGTTCGGACCGGACATGGCCCTGTGGGTAGCAGAGCGGGCCCAGGGGCCGTGTAGCCTGATCCTGCTCCTACTTCGTCTGTCTAATTCTGTTAGATTCAGGAGATGGTTCTGTGATAGTAGATTGGCGGTTAGGATCAAATCAGCCATGATCTTATTGAATGGTGGAGCAGGCTCGAGGGGCTGATTGGCCTACACCTGCTCCTATTTCTTATGTTCTTATGTTCTTAACTCTAAATTGTATGATGCTCTCAGCAAATTGCCTACAGGATCCGCATGGATATTGGGCAACAAGGGCTACCCGCTAAGACCATGGCTGATGACCCCCTACCGCAAGACCAATAATCAGTCTCAGGAGAGATACAACCATGCACACGTGTCCACACGTCAAGTGGTGGAGAGGACAATTGGAGTTCTGAAATCACGCTTCCGGTGCCTGGATAGGTCAGGGGGGACCTTGCAGTACTCTCACCAGAAAGTGGCAAGGATTGTGATGGCCTGTTGTGCTTTGCACAACCTTGCCCTGCAGGAAGGACTGACCCTTAACACTGCAGAACAGCTGCCTATTGAAATGGAGGATGAAGGCAATGGCAATGTGCATGTTGCCAGGCCTCATGGGGAGGAGCCAAGTGCCGCCGAAAGTATGGCTGCTTAGGAACTGCTAGTAGCCAACACCTTCACGAGGTAGTGGCGCCTTGTACCTACCCCTCCCCCCGCAAGGCAAAGAAAGGAGCAGACACAATTTAAAGTGAAGCAGTGAACTTTTATTGCATCATAACACAGTTTTTAGGGTCAGTTTTGATGTAGATAGTTTATAACTTTTAAATGTTAACTAGCTATTTCCTACTTTTCAAACATTTGTAAACATGAATAGTTCAGAGAAAAATGTGTTAACAGTTTAAAGTGACTTTTTCTGCTTTCTTACTGCAATAAAGACATTCAAGGTGGAAACTAGCTATGTTCTAATTTTCAAACAGTTGTAAAAATACTTTGGCTCCAATAAAAGTTGCAATTTTTTTTCAAATTGACTACAGGCTGCACTGTTTAGAGGAAAAGGTTACATATCCTTTCAGTCACAAATAAACATTTCAATGAAAACAGCAAACACAACATTTTACATGTCAATAAAATGAAAAATTTAACAATTGAGCAATTTGCCCCCTCGCATCTGCGACTGAGGGTCCAAGGAGGTGCATTGCGCAAGAGGTCGTCGTCGTACGTGTCCTCACACTGTTCCCTTTCAGGAACTGTATGAAGTGGTGGAAGGATTTCTGGCCACGTTAACGCTCCTTCCGTGACCGTAACCATCTCCATACCAGCCATTAGGGTGGTTAGTCCTATGGCGGGAGGGTTTTACGGGCTCCCACAACCCATACGAGGGGGGGGGGCCACCCACACCCACGGACGCAAGTATCCCGCTGGATGTCCACCCAGAATTTATAGTCGGAGCTCCCACTCCACTTGCCGGGACTGTCTGGAGCGGGGTTCAAAACCCTACTCCTTCTGGCCCAGCGGCGGGGATGCTTACCGCTACGCCAAAGGCCCACTCCGCGCAAAAGGTGACACCCATACATTTCCTGCACCTTTTCCCTCCCCGTGACTGGAGCCCTATGCTGCCACTTGAAAGACCAAACTATCATCTGTCCTTTTCGCGGCGCTTTGGAGTTCTCATTCACAATGATGCGCAGGCGCTGCGCCTCCACCTCGTTGAGGAGATTGCTGAGGTCATCGTCAGTTAAATTGTGAGTTCTTTTAATGACGTGAATTGTGCTCATTCCAGCCATTTAACATTGCTAATTAAATAAATTGAATGAAAAAAATGCTTTCAGGGCTTTTACAACTCTTTAAATTGCTTTAATTCTGTTTAAAACTACTTCAGATTCTTCAAAATAATGTAAAAGTATTTAAAAGTTTATAAAAGTTACCAAAAGATTCATAAAAATACAAAGAACCTATTTAAAATGCTGCTCTGCATGTAAAAATGCTTTGCAGCTTGTGAGAAAGATTGGGGGCATGTCCTATGGTAATGAGACCTCACGGGGCGTGTCTCACTTACACTCCGCGCTGGACGCTTCGCGTTGGCTGCACTCCTGGGCGGCGTGACGTCAGACGCTGCCCGGGAGTCATCATCTGAAAGAAGGAATTCCACGCGTCCCGGGAGCAGAACGGCCAGCGCGCCGGGTAAGTGCACATCGGGGGCTTGCATGCGCGGCAAGCCCCCGAACCTAATTTCTGGGCCATTAAAAGAGGCATATGCCTTTGAAAACATGACATCAAGTGAAGAAACCTGCTGGTCAAATAGTTTTATGTTAAACTTGGAAAACAGGAACCATAAGATTAAATATGCAACCAATTGAGATAGCTAGAAAACAGGTAAACACACAGTTCAAGTGGTTTTCATTTACATATTATAAATATAATACCAACAAGAAGGCTTTGAAAATGTGACTTCAATAGTGAAACCAAGCAATTGCATTGTGTTTGTATTAAACTTGGATCACCACGGAGTCAAAATGTCTGCAAAAAAACAGTAAAGCCAATATTAAGAATTGAATGGAAAGCATTTTGTAAGAATGACATCAAATAAAAACCATAGCTGTCATTGTTTTTATGATGTTTTTGGAACACTTAAAGGTAGAGAAATAATTATGCATGCAATAGTTGTATTGATAGTAAGATAGAAAGCATTCAAAAGAGGTATCAATAAAGACAATTAGCTGACATCAGAAAGAACATCAAAGAAGAAACCACTGACAAAAGGGTATAAAAATAAGACCTATTTTAACAGAAGTCAGAACACGCTGAAAGGGCAAAGCATTTCTCAACTTTCCAGAGGCATCTCTGTAAGTCTTTAACTATGAGTCTCGGGAAGTCAAAGTGATTGATTTTGGTGGATGTTCTGGATTTAGAAATAAGTAAGAAATAAGAAATGTAACGAAGTAAAGATTTGAGAATAAGGCTCTCTGAGAAATAAGGACTGTAAGCTAATTATATTTTGAATTGTTAATGTTGCGACTGATTCAACAGATGTTAACTGAATGTCAGCTCTTAAATAAAACTAAATATTTTTAGAATTGTCTCAAAGAGTAATTCTGGCTGTTCACCCTCCCCCTCTTTTTTAATCACTTTCTCAATCTGTCCTGCCACTGTCAACGATTTGTGCACATATACCCCCAGATCTCTCTGCTCCTGCACCCCCTTTAGAATTGTTCCCTTTAGTTTATATTGCCTCTCCTCATTCTTCCTACCAAATCACTAGGACCTGATGGTTTCCACCCCAGGGTATTAAAAGAAGTAGGTGAGTAAATTGTAGATGCTTTAGTCATAATCTTTCAAAACTCAATTCAGGAATTGACCCCTTAGATTGGAAAATTGCCAACGCCATTCCACTATTTAAGAAGGGTAAGAGAGATAAACTAGGAAATTATAGGCCTATTGGTCTAACGTCTGTTGTGGGGAAGGTTCTAGAATTTATAGTTAGGGACAGAGTGGTTGAACATTTGGACAAACTTGAACTGATCAGAGAGAGCCGTCATGGATTTGTAAAGGATAAGTCATGGCTAACGAACCAAGTTGAGCTTTTTGAGGGGGTAACTAACATGGTAGATAAGGGAGTATCTATGGATGTTATTTATATGGACTTCCAGAAGGCATTCGATAAGGTTCCATGTAAGAAACCGCTAATAAAAATGAGAGCACATAGAATTGGAGGCAACCCATTGATATGGGTGGGGAATTAAGAATATAAAAACATAAGAGATAGGAGCAGGAGTAGGTCATTTGGCCCTTCAAGCCTGCCCAATATTCAATAAGATCATGGCTGATCTTCTACATCATCTCCACTTTCCTGCACTATCCCCATATCCTTTGATTCCCTTAATATTCAAAAATCTATCGATCTCGGTCTTGAATATACTCAAAGACTGAGCCTCCACAGCACTCTGGGGTAGAGAATTCCAAAGATTTACCACCCTCTGAGTGAAGAAATTTCTCCTCATCTCAGTTCTAAATGGCCGGACCCTTATTCTGACACTGTGACCCCTGGTTCTAGATTCCCAGCCAGGGGAAACATCTTACCTGCATCTACCCTGTCAAGTCCTGTAAGAATTTTGTATGTTTCAATGAGATCACCTCTCATTCTTCTAAACTCTAGAGAATATAGGCCTAGTCTGCTCAATCTCTCCTCAAAGGACAGTCCCCCATCCCAGGAACCAGTCTGGCGAACCTTCATTGCACTCCCTCTATGCAAGTATATCCTTCCTTAGGTAAGGTGACCAAAACTGTACACAATACACCAGGTGTGGTCTCACTAGGGCCCTATATAATTGCAGTAAGATGTCTTTACTCTTATACTCAAATCCTCTTGTAATAAAGGCCAACATACCATTTGCTTTCCTAATTGCTTGCTGTACCTGCATGTTAACTTTCAGTGATTCATGTACAAGGACACCCAGGTCCCTCTGAACACCAACATTTCCCAATCTCTCACCATTTAAAAAATACTCTGCTTTTCTATTTTTTCTACCAAAGTGGATAACTTCACATTATATTCCATTTGCCATGTTCTTGCCCACTCAATTCACAATTCACAATTCAAATCGCTTTATTGGCATGATAAGTTACATCTTATGTTGCCAAAGCATCAAAATACATTTATGGTTTAGCACATAAATGCAGCTCTATTCATACAGTGTATAAACAGGTATATCCCTGAGTGTATAAATATACATTCGCATTGTTTATATATATTCTTTTCTTAGTTTACTGGTTGTCCCTCTGTTCATGGCAAGCTCACTTAGCCTGTTTATATCCCCTTGCATCCTCCTCACAACTTACATTCCCACCCAGCTTTGTATCATCAGCAAACTTGGATATATTACATTTGCTCCCCTCATCCAAATCATTGATGTAGATTGTGAATAGCTGAGGCCCAAGCACTGATCCTTGCGGTACCCCACTAGTTACAGCCTGCCAACCCGAAAATGACCCGTTTATTCCTACTCTCTGTTTTCTGTCCATTAACCAATCCTCAATCCATGCTAGTATATTACCCCCAATCCCATGAGCCCTAATTTTGTTTAATAACCTCTTGTGTGGCACCTTATTGAATGCCTTCTGGAAATCCAAATACACTACATCCACTGGTTCCCCCTTATCTATTCTGCTAGTTACAACCTCAAAAAACTGTAACAGATTTGTCAAACACAATTTCGCTTTCATAATTCCGTGTTGACTTTGCCCAATCCTATTATTATTTTCTAAGTGCCCTGTTACCACGTCCTTAATAATAGATTCTAGCATTTTCCCTACTACTGATGTCAGGAATTGGTTAGGAGGTAGGGGACAAAGTGTAGGGATAATGGGTATGTACTCCAATTGGCAGGATGTGACTTGTGGTGTCCCCCAGGGATCTGTACTGGTGCCTCAGCTTTTCATTATATATTTATAAATGACTTAGACGAAGGAATAGAGAGCCAAGTGGCACAGTAAGTAATGTAGATGGGAGCAGAAAGTTGTAAAGGGACTTTGATAGATTAAGTGAATGGGAAAAACTGTGGCAGATGGGGTTCAATGTGGGAAAGTGTGAGGTCATCCACTTTGGACCCAAGAAAGATAGATCATAGTATTTTCTAAATGACGAGAAGCTAGGAACTGTGGATGAGCAGAGATTTAGAGGTGCAAGTACAGAAATCACTAAAAACTAGTGGACAGGTACAAAACATAATTAAAAAGGCAAATGGCCTTTATCTCAAGAGGACTGGAATACAAAGAGGTGGAAGTTATGTTACAATTATATAAAGCTCTGGTTAGACCCCAATTAACTGTTTAGTTCTGGGCACCGCACCTCAGGAAGGATATATTGCCCTGGGAGGGAGTGCAGCGCAGATTCACCTGAATGATACCGGGGGTTAGATGGTTAAATTATGAGAACAGGTTGCATAGACTAGGCTTGTATTCCCTCGAGTATAGAAGATTATGGGGTAATTTAATTGAGGTGTTTAAGATGGTCAAAGGATATGATATGGTAAATAGAGAGAAATTATTGCCTCCGGTGTCTAGAACAAGGGGTCTAGAACAAGGAGGCATAACCTTAAAATTAGCATTAGGCTGTTCAAGGGTGATATCAGGAAGCACTTCTTCATACAAAGGGTAGTGGAAATCTGGAACTCTCTCCCCCAAAAAGCTGTTGAAGGGGGGGGTCAATTGAAAATGTCAAAACTGAAATTGATAGATTTTTGTTAGATAAGTGTATCAAGGGTTATGGAACCAAGACAGGTAGATGTTGATGAGATACAGATTAGCCATGATCTAATTGAATGGCAGAACAGACTCAAGGGGCTGAATGGCCTACTCCTGTTCCTTTTTTCCTATGTTCCTTGTGTTCAAATCCCTCCATAGCCTTGCCCCGACCTATCGCTGTAACCTCTTCCAGCACTACAACCCTCCAACAATTCTGCGTTCCTCCAAGTCTGGCCTCTTGTGCATCCCTGACTTCCTTCACCCCACCATGTGCCTTCAATGTCTAGATCCTAAGCTTCGGAATTCCCTCCCTAAATCTTTTCGTCTCTCCACCTCTCTCCTCTAAGACGCTCCTTAGAACCTATCTCTTTTTGTGCAAGCTTTTGGTTACCTGTTCTAATGTCTCCTTCTTTGGCTTGGTATCAATTTCTGTCCGATTACGCTCATGTGAAGCACCTTAGGACATTTTACTACATGAATGGTGCTATATAAATGCAAGTTGTTGTTGTGACCTTTTCCATATAATTTCCAATCTTACGTACCTTTTTAAGATCACCTTTCAGGTGTCTCCTTTCGAGGCTGAAAAGCCCAAGATTCTCCAGTCTTTCCTCATAACTCAGACCCCTGACGCTAGGGATTAGCCTCATGGCTCTTCTCTGCACTGCCTTCAGCACTTGAATGTCTCCCTGGACACAGCACTCCAGGTGTGGTCTGACTAGAAATTATATTTTGATCACAACTTTCTCTGACTTGTATTTTACTGTTTTGACTATATGGGTGGAATTTTGTCAATGGGGAGCTTTTGGAGGCGGGACTCCCACTTGTCGGGTTTTAGTCCCGCCTCCATCGACTTGTGGCCAACCCATGCTATTTTCCTTTGATTGACCTTGTTAAGCCTGCCCAGCGGGCACAGCAGGCCAATTAAGGGAAAGCCGGTTACAGCGAGTGATGTTTCACCTGTCAAGAGCTTTTGACAGATGAATTGTCATCGTTTGACAGCTCTGTGAAGCTGTCAAACACTGACAATCTGTCCTCTAAGTTCACTCAGGCTGAGTTAGAGAGCTCTCCTGAGCAGAAAGCAGAAGGCTGCAGCTTTTGACAGTTCAGCGGCCATTTTGCTTTCTGTGCCGGTGAGCTGAGGGACTCTGAGACCTGAAGGGTGGAAGCCTGCAGGAATAAGTAAAGGTAAGTAAAACATATTAAAACATTTTAAACACACCTCACACACTTACCTCTGCACACATGCACACATCACTCACCTGCACACCGGACATCTCGGCCCTGTTGCTCTGTTGATTGATTGCATTGGTTGGACATGTTGAGTGTCAAGTCTACTAAAACTCCTAAGTCACTTTTAACGTTAACCTTAGTGTTGCCCATTTTTCTATTTATATACAGTACTTTGCACTTGTATGCATTAAATTTCATATGCCATTTTCTGTTCACATGCATATTTTGTCCAATTCATTCTATAATTTCTGAGCTGCCTCCTTCAAATATATTGGGGAAAAAATTGGGGCGCAATTATCGGCTGTGCGCAAAGTTTAGCGCCTGGTGCTAATTATCGCCTCCAACTTCAAACTTGGCTTTTAGCGCCCCTGGAGGTGATTGGAGCGCTAAATCAGGAGCTGCACACCTGTCTTAAGGCGCAAAGGCCGAGGAGCGAGACGCTAACTCAGAGCCCGAGGGCAGTGCAGGTGATGTCAGTTAGCGATGGAACACAGACACACTGGCGCCGGACAGTTCTTAAAGGGGAGGGTTGATCTTGCTCTCCAGCCACACCCTGCTCATTGCAGCCTTGAATCTCAGCCTGGAGAGACCTGTGCCTAAATCTTCCAGCCAAGGACTATGGAGAGGGTGAGAGAACGAGCTCAGCACTTCAGTGAGCGGGTCTTGGAGGCTCTGGTTGGCGCAGTGGAGCGCAGAAGATCTATACTCTACCCTGAGAGTGGCAGGAGGCCTTTGCTGCACGAGTACAGAAGAGTGTGGAGGGAGGTGGCTCAGAACATCTTCTCCAGGAGCATGGTGCCCAGGACCCATACTCAATGTCGAAAAAAGTTCAACGACCTCATTCGGGTCATCAGGTGAGTGGCTTTTTTTCAATGCCTCTCCATCCCTCCATCCCAACCTCACTCTATGGCAAGAAGGTCTTAAAACCCCAATGCCCAACACTCATCCAACACCTATGGCCCTCTCATGAAACACACACGCGCATTTCACACTTTGCATACAGTAAGGGCTATTCACCTATGGGAGGCACATCAGGCAAGACCATGGCTGCATACAGTAAGGGCTATTCAATTATGGGAGGCACATCAGGCAAGACCATGGCTGCATACAGTAAGGGCTATTCAATTATGGGAGGCACATCAGGCAAGACCATGGCTGTATATTTACTCAGACGTCGTCCTTTTTCTTGCAGGCCAAGCTATTTCATAATAAGAGACAGCAGCAACAGACGGGTGGAGGGCGGCCTCAGCTGCAACCCCTCAGCGATCTTGAGGCGTGCGTCCACAGGATTGTGGCAAGCCAAGTGATCGGTCCTGTCACCCCTGGAGGGGCTGACCCTGTTCTGGACAGCAATGGTAAGGTCATCACCATTTGGTCCTCTCTCATTCCACTTGTCCCTCACAACACCAGCCTTTGACACTTTCAATCCAACTTACTAAATCGCTGCACTCATTCCTCCTTTCCTGCCCCCCTGTCCTCACGCTAAAGCTACTCTTGTACCTCCCTGCTTTCAGATGGTAATTCACCCTCGAAGGGCAAAAAGTAGGAAGTGTGGCTAAATGTTGGTCAATTTTTTATTAAAGGCCGAGGTTCGTGTTCAAACTTTTGTTTAGTGTTTTGGACATTATCTCCAGGTTGTGAGAACCAGTTATGTTAATGACTGTTTTTTTGCGTTTCTTTCTATTAGTTTGTCATGAAGAAGTGACACACACAGAGTTTGTAAAATAAATAAGTTTTTGTATTCAAAATGTACATGTTTGGTCTTTGGAATCATTGCTGCCTTGGCCGGCTTAGGGGTTACGGGTTGATTTCATTCATGTTGTTCTCAATGGCAGAAGCCAGTTCCTCAGCAGGGGCCTAGAAGCGGCTTGCTGTCAGCCATTGACGGACGGCCCTTGCATTTTCAACATTGTGGGCCTCCCTCCCGCCTTGGTGCTGCTGATGATCATCATCCTCCTCTTCCTCCTCCTCCTCCGGTGGTGCTCCAAGGCCTGGTGGCATTGGCTGGGTCCTGAGGATTGCCAGGTTATGCAGCATGCAGCACACAATTATGAAGAGGGAGACTCACTCAGGCGAGTACTGCAGGGTTCCTCCTGAGTGGTCCAGACAGCGGAACCGTTGCTTGAGCACATTGATCGTCTGCTCAACGATGTTCCTGGTGGTGAGATAGCTCTCGTTGTACTGCAGCTCAGCAGGGGTGTTGGGGTTACGGAGCGGTGTCACCAGCCAGGTGCACAGTGGATAACCCTTGTCCCCGAGGAGCCAACCACTTGGGTGATGCGGTGCCTGGAAAAGTTCTGCCACAGCAGTCTGGCGCAGGATGAATGCATCGTGGCTGCTGCCAGGATAGCGGGCATTGACAGCGAGTATCAGCTGTCTGTGGTCACAGAGCAACTGGACGTTTAAGGAGTGGAATCCCTTGCAGTTGCGGAAATCCTCTGCATTCTCATGCGGTTCACACAATGCCACATGCGTGCAGTCAATGGCGCCCTGCACCATGGGGAAGCCCGCTATCCTCACAAAGCCCAATGCGCGTTCATGCTCTTTGGCCCAGGTCATCGGGAAAGAGATGTACTGGCGTCTCCTTTTATAGAGGGCATTTGTGACCTGACGGATGCAGCAATGGACCGCAAACTGGGAGATATTGGCGATGTCCCCAGTAGCTGCTTGAAAGGAGCCGGTGGCATAAAAGTTCAGAGCCACTGTGATCTTCACTGCCACCGACAGAGATGTCCTGGTCCTCAGTAGAGGCTGCAGATCTGGCTGCAGCAGGTGGCAGAGCTCAGTGACCACCTCCTTGCTGAAGCGCAGCCTGTGCAAACACTGCTCCTCAGACAAATTAATGTAGGAGAATTGTTGGCGAAATACCCTGGGAGGGTAAGGTCTCCTGTACAGAGGCCTGTTGGCCCTCCTCCGTCTGGCCATGATTGCCATTCTCTCTCTGCGTCTCTGTGGCCTCCGAATCTGCAGGCGCCGGACGACGTCCAGAATCAGTGCAGCCCCCACAGTCTCTTGGCAATCAAAGTAATGAAGGTCAAAAACAAAAGCACCTGCAAAGTGATGCTCAGTAGCCAAAACTACTTCACACAGCATTGACTCTATGCAGAAGTCTCTCCTTCTCTCTGTCAGAATGAGTGGTGCAAAAATGTCTACCACAGAAAAGCCAGGAAGATGCCACATTTAAATAGCGCCCCCCCAGCTCACACTGACTGGGAAACGTTCCAGTCTACCTGTCATTGCTTGCGGCAGGCGGAAAGGAGGGGGGCGCCACTCAATATCCTGTCCGGGGCGCCACAAGGGCGTTGCACGCTCGAAATGACATCAAGATCTGCGGACGCAGGAGATCGGGGCGGTATTGTTTAGCGCCGCCGCAAAATGTCTGGTCAATTTCGCGAGCGCCGCAGACATCGCCGCACCCGGTCGCTAGTTGCTTTGCGCCCCATTAACGCCCCCTTAAGGCGCTAACGGGAGGCGTAAATCAACTGAATTTATCCCCATTATACCTCCTAGTTTGGTAAGTAAATGTAAATTTAAATATAAACTTGTCCATGGACTGTTATAAATCTCTTCCACATTGCTCTCTTTTGAACCTGGGATTTGGGCTGGTGCTCTTCCTGAAGCTTGGCTTGCTTTTTTCCAGAATATTGTCAGATCTCTGCACATGCACAAATTCTTGGCCTCTCAGTTCCCCCTTTGGGGCCTCTGTACATGTATGGTACGTCTGTGCTCCCCAATGCCACTCTTGCACCTGTCCAGCTCAGACTACCCCATTCCTTTCAGACTGCACACTTTCTCTGCCCATTCCTGCTCACCATTAACTCACAGGCATGTGGTTCTCTCAAGCTTAGCTTTGCTTATCCTCCTGTTCTGCTTTCCTTTACTGGCCCAGATTCATTCTGCAAGTGTGTTCTGGACTCTGCCAGTGCATCCTGGACCCTGACTCTATTGAAATAAATATAATTTATGCAGCATGACTTCATTTATTTCTCAATAAGACCTTAACTGTTCCAAGTGGTGCCAAACCCAAGCCTCTCCCTGCCAAGTGGTGCCAAACCTCAGTTCCCACAGTGGTGCCTGACTGTTGCTCAAATGCTGTAAGGCCCTACTTCCTTCCCCTGTGCTCTGAGGTTCCACCTCTCCTCCTGCTCCCCACCGCCCCCCTCAGTGCTGCCTAATTTCAGCTCTTCAGCTTTTCTCGCAAACCTAACCCCAGGTCACCCATTGCCTCTGCTGATTGCAACCCAGATACTAATTCTAGGCAGAACTTCTTCCCTCTCACTTACTGCTGGCATCAACCCTCAACACCTCAGTTTCTCTCTCAATTACACCAGCTCCCACAGCTCTGCACCAACTAGCTATTTGCTGGTTACTTGTTTGCTGTGTCCCTTGGGTTTAAGAAAATAAGACATAGAAATTGAGCACATCAGCAAAGGAATGTGTATTCAAGCAATACAGAGACATTGGAAAACATACAAAGAAGTGAAGAAACAGAAGAATGAGAGACTTACAACAAGGAAACAAATGTTGGACACCAACAGAGAGGTACAGACACCACAATGAAATAAGTTTGGGGAAGCCACAGAGAGAGAGTTATAAAACAGAGCAGAAAGGCACAGCCTAGGAAAGAAGCAGAGTAACAATTACAGAAAGAAACAAAAAGATTTGCATTTATATAGGGCCTTGTCAAATGCTTTATACATTTATTATTTATACATGTGTTGTGGCTTGCAAGCAAACACAACCTTCATTCTGTGCCAGGAACATCCCACAAACAGCAATGAGATGAATAACATGTTAATCTGAAATAAAAACAGACAATGCTGGAAATACTCAGCAGGTCAGGCAGCATCTGTGGAGAGAGAAACAGAGTTAACGTTTCAGGTCGATGTCCTTTCGTCTGACCAGACCTGCATCCGCACTATTTTGTTTTTGTAATGTGTTAACCTGTGTATTTTTGTTGTTGTTGTATTGGTTGAGGGAGGGAATTTGGCTGGGGCACCTTATTCATAGACTTCTGATAATCCTGTCATAAAACAGCATATCCTTTGACTCAACATCAGCAAAGTAATAGGAGATCTGATAATCCAAATTTTATTGGGAAATTAAGATATTTTCAGTGTTTATTTTGTGATCTGCATCAGCCTGGTTTGCTTCCCAAATAAGGTGAATGAATCATTGTAAATGTCAGTGAAAGTGTTTGATGCTGGGTTGTTGCCATGAGAATGCAGTTGCATGGATCCATGAGCCATCTATAAATGTTTACTCAGCTGTTTATGTTTAATTACTGCAGTTACTCCATCACAACCTTCTGGAAAATCATAAAGAAATCGACCAAAACTCAAACTGGGCTTTAGGCCTAAGATAGGATTACTTCCAAAAAGTCTCCTTATGCCGAAGACTCTGTTACTGAATTATCTTTTATTTTCCAGAGAACCCAGTTCCGGGTTCCCAATTTGCCTTCAGAACCTTTTATTTTCAGTCTCTATGGGGCAATCTTGAATGAATTTGTACTTGCAAATAACCCTGTTTTATGAGAAATGAACATCTGAGGGGGAAAATTCGGTTGCTTTGCGCCTCCCGTTAGCACCCTAAGAGGGCGCTAACGGGGCGCAAAGCAGCTAGTGCTCGGGCGCAGCGATGTTAGCGCCGCTCACAAAATTGACCCGTCGTTTTGCGGCGGCGCTAAACACTACCGCCACGATCTCCTGCGCCCACAGGTCGTGACATCAGTCAAGCGTGCAACGCCCCAGACCAGATATTGAATTGCGCCCCCTGCCTTAGCACCTGCTGCTAGGAACGACAGGTAGAGGGGAACGTTTTCAAGTCGGGAAGGGGCTGGGGAAGCGCTATTTAAAGGCGGGCGCTTCCTGCCATTTCTTGTCGGCAAAATTTTTGGTTTTAACGCTGTCCTAAGGAGTTTTGGCCCTCAGCACCACTTTTGAGGTTCCTAAATGCCGAGCTCTTTCCGTGGGCCTATCCATTAGTGCTTCCAACATAATTGCTTTTGAGGTCTCTCCAGGCAGAGATTCAAGGCTACAATGAGCAGGGAGTGGCTGGCCAGCAAGATGGCCCCTCCCATTTAAGAACTGGACGGCGCCAGTCTGTCTGGCTTCCATAGTAATTGGCATCGCCTGAGCTTCGGTAGCGTTCTGAGGTAGCGCCTCGCTCCCCGACGTTAGCACCTTAAGAGAGGTGTGTAGCGCTTGATTTAACGATCAAATCACCTCCAGGGCAATAAAGGCAAATTTTACAGTCGGAGGCGATAATTAGCGCCAGGCGCTAAACTTTGTGCCCGGCCGATATTAGCGCCCCAAAATGGGCGATACCCAATTTTTCCCCCCTGAACTGCTAAAAAATATACTTACATTGAGCCACTTGAGCACAGTAAATAAACCAAATACATATTTCTATCCCTTTGGTAATTTATTTATAGAGTAGAGAGACCTGTTAAAGCTAACAGAATAGGGCCAATTTTCTGAATTTGTGCTGCCAGCGGGGACTGGATTCAAATATTATTTTAAAAGAACCATCCCTCATGATGAGTTACATTTGTATACATTTTGGTAAAAACACCAAAAAGGTTATAGGAGGAATTTCATTGAAACACAATACCATACGAAGACTATTTTAGTTATTTAAGTGGTAAGGTACTTGCTGTGTTTTTAGTTTACAGATTTGTTCTGTCTGACACTTGTCACCAGACATGAACTACAGCTCTACCTCACCACCATCTCTCTCGACCCCTCCAGTGTATCTAAATTGTCAGACTGCTTGTCCGACATCCAATATTGGATGAGCAGAAATTTCCATCAACTAAACATTGGGAAGACTGAAACCATTGTCTTTGGTCCCTGCCACAAATTCCGTTCCCTTGCCATCAACTGTTGAGGCTGAAGCAGACTATTTGCAACCTTGGTATCATATTTGACCTTGAGATGAGCTTCCGACCGCATATCTGCGCCATCACTAAGATCGCCTATTTCCACCTCCAGAACATCGCCCAACACCGTCCCTGCCTCAGCTCATCTGCTGCTGAAACCCTCATCCATGTTTTTATTACCTATAGACTTGACTATTCCAACGGACTCCTGGCCGGCCTCCCACGTTGTACCCTCCGTAAACTTGAGATCATCCAAAACTCTGCGGCCCATATCTTAACTCACACCAAGTCCTGTTCATCCATCTTCTTCTTCTTCTTAGGCAGTCCTTCGGAACCGAGGATGACTTGCTTCCACGTTAAAAATGAGTTCTCAGGGGACTGATGATCCAATGCGGGACCTACAGTCTCTGTCACAGGGGGCAGATGGTGTTTGAAGGGGCATAGAAACATAGAAACATAGAAGATAGGAGCAGGAGTAGGCCATTCGGCCCCTCGAGCCTGTTCCGCCATTTAATGAGATCATGGCTGATCATCCAAATTCAGTACTCTGTCCCTGCTTTCTCCCCATAACCCTTGATCCCTTTAACCTTAAGAAATATGTCTAACTCCTTTTTGAATATGGGCGGGTGGGTGGGGTGCTTGGGTTGACGTGCGCTTCTTGCGCTGCTTGCGCTTGCTCCCGGCGAAGAGACTGGAGGTGTTCGGCATTTTCCCGGATGCTTCTCCTCCACTTTGTACGGCCTTGGGCCAGTAATTCCCAGGTGTCAGTGGGGATGTTGCATTTTTTCAAGGAGGCTTTGAGGGTGTCCTTGAAGCGTTGCCTCTGCCCACCTGGGACTCTCTTGCCGTGCCGGAGCTCCAAGTAGAGCGCTTGTTTTCGGAGTCTCATATCGGGCATGCGGATGATGTGACCCGTCCATTGGAGCTGATCGAACGCGGTCAAAGCTTCGATGCTGGGGATGTTGGCCTGAGTGAGTACACTGACGTTGGTGCGCCTATGCTGCCAATGGATTTGCAGGATCTTGCCGAGGCAGCATTGATGGTACCTCTCCAGTGCTTTGAGCTGCCTGCTGTACATGTTCCATGTCTCTGAGGCATACAGCAGGGCGGGTATCAGTGCTGCTCTGTAGACCATGAGCTTGGTGCCGGGTTTGAGTTCCTGGTCTTCAAACACCCATCACTCCTGTGCTCACTGACCTACATTGGCTCACGGTTAAGCAGTGCCTCTATTTTAAAATTCTCATCCTTGTTTTCAAATTCCTCCATGGCCTTGCCCCTCCCAATCTCTGTAACCTCCTCTGAGATATCTGCGCTCCTCTAATTCTGGCCTCTTGAGCATCCCTGAAATCAGTCGCTCCACCATTGGTGGCCGTGCCTTCAGCTGCCAAGGCCCTAAGCTTTGGAATTCCCTCCCTAAACCTCTCCGCCTGTCTACCTCTCTTTCCTCCTTTAAGACACTAATTAAAGAGATAACGTTGGGTGTTGTCAGTGCTTCTTGTAGTGTATGTACCTTTAAGAGAGAACTACTTTTACAGCTCCTGTATACTGTAGTACCGGCAGTGACCACACCTGTATATAAGCCTTGAGCATGCCTCTGTACCCCAGTCTTGAGATTACCCTACTCCAGTAAATACCTGTTGATTGTTAAGTTACAACATCCGTGTGGTTATTGAAAAACATCCTACTCCAAGAATCACGGATCTAACAGTGGCGACGAGTGTCGATTTGAATCTACCTGCAACTCTGCACTTCCCTTCGAGGATTCGCTCCGGGAGGGCGGTGGAAGAAAGTCGAGGCCAGAAACACGGGCGTCGACCACGATCAACCGCCCAGTCGTCCAGCAGAGAGTGAACATCGCAGGGGAGGCTGTGGAGAGCCGGGCTTGGTTCCCCAGCCACGACGATCAGCAATAGACTGATGACAGGTACAGCGCAGACCCTTCCCGGACAGCGGCGGTTGGAGCCGACCGACGGCGGAGAGAAAGCCGAGCAGCGTCGACGGGGTAAGACAGAGGGTGAAGCGCACAGGGCGCAGCCGGGGGTTAAAACCTGAGTGGCGTCGAGGAAAAACAAAACAGAGAGAGAGAGGGTAAAGCAACAGCCAGGTTCAGGACTGAGCGGCGGAATCGGGAAAGGCGCACAAAAAAAAAAAGAACACGCAGAGCACAGCCAGGGCTCAAGGGCTGAACAGTGTCCACGGGGAGAAGAAGGGAGAGCGTGGGAGACGCCATTGAGCTGCAGAGAAGAAGGAAGAGCGTGGGAGATGCCATTTTTAGAAGCCGCAGCGGAGAAGAAGGGCGAGCGCGGGAAGGAAGGAAAGCGCGGGAGACGCCATTTTGTGCCAGCGGAGAAGAAGGGGAAGCGCGGGAGACGCCATTTTTGACAGTTAAATCACACCCAGGGATGCAGAAGAGTGGCAGTATCTCTACGTTCGACAATGAAGTTGAAGATTGGGCAACATATGTGGAACGTATTGAGGTGTACTGCAGGGCGAATGAAGTGCCAGATGCTAGGAAAGCACTGGTTTTGTTAAATTCCATGGGTGCAAAAACTTATGGGTTACTGCAAAACCTAATAACCCCAGAGAAGCCTGTGAACAAGAATTTCGAAAGCATAGTAGAAATCCTACAGGACCACTTAAACCCCACACCGCTGCTGATAGCAGAACGATTTAAGTTCCATAAAAGGAACCAACACAAAGACGAAAGCAATGCTGAGTACCTAACGGAACTGCGCAAGCTATCGAAACACTGCCAGTTTGGAGCGGGACTAGCAGATTCGTTAAGGGACAAGTTTGTGTGTGGGCTGCAAAGTGAAGGAACCCAGAAACGGCTTCTATCAGAAAAGGATCTTACGCTGGACAAGGCTTTCAGTATGGCAGTATCACACGAAGCAGCCGCAAGGGGCGATGCAGAGATAAAACGGAGACCGCAAGAATATGGCACCAATGAAATGTCCTATGGAACAGGGAAGTGCTATCGCTGCGGCAGAACAACACACGACCAGAAGGATTGTTGGTTCAAGGACCAAGTGTGCAGACAGTGTGGAAAAGCAGGACACATAGCAAGAGTCTGCAGGTCTGGGAAGAAAACCAACAGTAAGAAATCTCCACAGGAGAAGTACAAAAAGGTACACCAGGTGATGGACAGTAGTTCAGACGAACAGAAAAGTGACACAGACTCCGGAAGCAAGGAGCTGGGTTGTCTAAAACTACATAAGGTAACCAAAATGGAGGATCACCAGACTATCTGGGTTACACTCAAGATAGACGGAGTCCAAGTGAAAATGGAATTGGACACAGGATCAGCCCTAACAGTCATAAACCAAAGGGACTACAAGCGGCTATTTTCACATATACCCTTGAAAGCTACAGAGATTGTCTTGAAGACGTACATGGGGCAAAAAGTCTACCCCAAAGGAAAAATAAGGGTGAAAGTGATATATAAAGGCCAGGAAATACCTAAAATGCATATATATGTATTGCCAGATGGAGGACCACCACTGCTAGGATGTGAATGGATCCGGAAGATACAATTAAATTAGCATTCCATACAGGCACTGAAGGTTGAGGCCAAAAAGGATGACGACGTCACATCTGGACGACTGTCAAAAATGCTAACTGACGCAAAAGAACTGTTCCAGGAGGGACTCGGAACACTAAAAGGCATAACAGCAATGATTAAAATAGAGGAAAATGCAAGCCCAAAGTTTCTTAAGGCCAGACCAGTGCCTTATGCGATCAGACCAGCTGTCGAAGCAGAGCTGGAAGGGTTGGAACATTCAGGAGTACTGTCCAAAGTAGACTGGAGCGAGTGGGCTACACCCATCGTTCCTGTAATGAAGAGGTCGTTGAGTAATACGCCTGGGGAACCAAAGAAGGTCCGCATCTGTGGGGATTATAAGGTGACAGTGAACCCAGTCCTTCACACGGTACAATATCCGCTTCCACGAATTCAGGATATTTTCGCCTCGCTAACTGGAGGTAAACGCTTCACCAAAATTGATCTAGCCCAGGCGTACTTGCAAATGGAGGTAGAAGAAGCCTCGAAACAATACCTTACGATCAACACTCATAAAGGTCTTTATCAATACAACCGGCTGGTGTTTGGGGTAGCATCGGCTCCGGCTATTTGGCAAAGGGCGATGGATCAAGTCCTGCAAGGGATTCCAGGGACCCAGTGTTATTTGGACGACATCCTGGTCACGGGCGAAAATGACAGTGATCACCACGCCAACTTGGAGAAGGTGCTCACCAGATTAAAGGAATATGGGCTACGAGCTAATCGCCACAAGTGTGAGTTTTTCCAGAAGCAGATCTTGTATTGTGGCCATGTCATCGATGAAGAGGGGTTACATAAGTCCCCTGAAAAGATTGAGGCAGTAGTCAAGGCTCCAGCACCGGAAAATGTGTCACAACTGAGGTCGTTCCTCGGGCTGGTAAACTACTACCATAAGTTCTTACCAAATTTGTCCACGGTATTACACCCACTGAACACCCTACTGCAAACAGGGGTACCATGGAAGTGGAATGACGAACGTAAATGAGCTTTCCAGAAGTGTAAAGAATTGATCACATCAAAAGAAGTGTTGGCCCATTTCAACCCAGCACTACCAATTCGTTTGGCATGTGATGCATCACCCTATGGTATTGGAGCGGTGCTGTCGCACAAATTCCCAGACGGTTTAGAGAGGCCAGTAGCCTTTGCGTCTCGGTCACTAACCTCAGCCGAGCGCAACTACGCCCAGATTGACAGGGAGGCCCTCAGCCTAGTATGGGGAGTAAAAAAATTCAACCACTATCTGCATGGGCAGAAGTTCACCTTGCTGACTGACCACCAGCCACTTGTCTCCATCTTTAATCCTAAGAAGGGCATTCCAGTGATGACGGCAGAATGGTTACAAAGATGGTCCCTGTTTCTAGGGGCGAATCAATATGAAATAGAATATAAAGGCACGAAACAGCATGGAAACGCTGATGGGCTATCGCGCCTGCCACTGCCTACTGTGGAGGAAGCACCAGCAGTGGACCCTATCGAGATATTTTATTCGTCAATAATTGAATGATTGCCAGTAACGAACGCAGATATAGAGAAGGAGACCCGCAATGATCCGACGCTGTCTCGGGTATATGATTTGATGGTGAGGGGATGGCCAACACATGGCGACTCATTGTTGCCAGCATTCTCATCCAGAAGAGAACAGCTGTCAGTATGCCAGGGGACAGTGATGTGTGGATCCAGAGTGGTGATTCCACCCAAGTTAAGGGAGAGAGTGCTAAATGAGCTACATGATGGTCATCTGGGGGGAGTGAAAATGAAAAGCCTTGCTAGGGCTTATGTGTGGTGGCCGGGAATCGATCAACAAATCGAAGACCTAACCAAGAGCTGCTCAGGATGCCAGAAGGTCCAAAATGCACCACCACATGCCCCTCTACACCCATGGGAGTGGCCCTCCTCTCCATGGCAATGGGTGCATATTGATTTTGCTGGTCCATTCATGGACTCAATGTTCTTAATAGCAGTGGATGCTCATTCGAAGTGGCCTGAGGTGATAAAAATGTCCTTAACCACTACAGAGAAAACGATTGCAGTCCTACGGACCATATTTGCCAGAAACGGCTTGCCAGAGCAGATTTGCTCTGATAATGGACCACAGTTTGTGTCCGAAGAGTTTCAAAAATTTATGAGAAGGAATGGGGTAAGGCATTACACATCTGCCCCGTATCATCCAGCCACAAATTGATTGGCTGAAAGGTTCGTACAAACCTTTAAGAAGGCGATAAAGGCCATGTGCGACGATGAAATTCCACTACAGCATAAGGTGGACAATTTCTTATTAGCCTACCGAAACGCGACACATGCAGTTACCAACCAGACCCCGGCCATGATGTTCTTTAACCGAAGGTTGCGATCTCGTCTGAACTTGCTTAGACCAAATGTGCGAAGAAATGTTGAGGATAAACAATTCCAGCACATCAATGAGAAGCCGACAAGGAGCTTCAATGTAGGACAACCAGTCTTGGCCCGTGACTACCGAACAGAGAAATGGCAACCCGGAACGATATGCACATGGCAGGGGCCATTAATGTACACAGTGGATGTCGGGGAGAACATTGTGAGACGCCACGTCGATCAGATCTTAGCGTCACAGGAACGAGTCAACCCCATGCCTTGCGTACCTGTGGATGAACCCGACATACCGGTAGCATCTACCTCAGAAACAGTAGCAGTGGAAATGGATGAACTAACCGATGAAAGGGGGCCAGAATCGCCTCCGCACCAAGAACGAGAACCTCAGGAAAGGCGCTATTCAGAAAGGATCAGGAGGCCGCCCCAAAGACTGAATCTATAAATGGACTACTGTTGTTTAATGTACATGTTAAAGTGTTAATTGTTATTTGAATATTATGGGTGCTACTAATCTAAAAGGGGAGGAATTGTAGTGTATGTACCTTTAAGAGAGAACTACTTTTACAGCTCCTGTATACTGTAGTACCGGCAGGTAGCAACGACATAGATAGGACAAGGAAGGAGGTTCTGCTGAGGGAGTTTGAGCAGCTAGGGGCCAAATTAAAAAGCAGAACCACAAGGGTAATAATACCTGAGCCACGAGCGAATTTGGCTAGGACAAATAAAATTAGAGAGTTAAATGCGTGGCTCAAAGACTGGTGTGGGAGAAATGGGTTTTGCTTCCTGGGACACTGGCACCAGTCCTGGGGCACGAGGGAGCTGTTCCGTTGGGACGGGCTTCACTTGGCCAATGCTGGGACTAGAATCCTGGCGGATCATATAACTAGGGCTGCAGAGAGGGCTTTAAACTAACTAGTGGGGGGGAGATTCCTAGAGAGCAAATAATAAAAATGACAACAGAGAAGGCCATAGACTTAGGTAGCAGTGGGGAAATTAAAAACCAGAGCGTGTCAGGAAGGGGCAGAAGGTATGGAGTAAAAGGTAAAGTAATAAAAAGGGCAAAAGCAGGAACTAAGTGTCACAAAACATCTTTGAAAGTTCTCTATCTGAATGCACGTAGCATTCGTAACAAAATAGATGAGTTAATGGCACAAATAACTACATATGGGTATGATCTTGTGGCCATTACAGAAACATGGCTGCAGGGTGACAATGCCTGGGAATTAAACATACCAGGTTATTTAACGATCAGGAAGGACAGGCAGGAAGGAAGGGGAGGTGGGATGGCTATGCTAATAAAGGAAGGAATCACTATAATACAGAGAAATGGTATTGGGTCAAAAGATCAGGATAATGAAACAGTTTGGGTGGAGGTAAGGAATAATAAGGGGAAAAAACACTAGTGGGCGTAGTCTATAGGCCTCCGAACTGTGGCAACTCTGTTGGACGGAGTATCAATCAGGAAATAGTTGAGGCTTGTAATAAGGGAACATCTATAATTATGGGGGATTTTAACTATCATATTAATTGGACAAATCAAATTGGGCAGGGCTGCCTTGAGGATGAGTTCATTGAGTGTATTAGGGATGGGTTTCTTGAGCAGTATGTAACTGAACCAACCAGGGGGCAAGCAACCTTAGATCTGGTCCTGTGTAACGAGACAGGATTAATTAAAAATGTCCTAGTAAAGGATCCCCTTGGAATGAGTGACCATAACATGGTTGAATTCCATATTCAATTAGAGGGTGAGAAGGTTGGTTCTCAAACAAGCGTGCTAAGCTTGAATAAAGGAGACTATGAAGGTATGAGAGCGGAATTGAGTAGAGTGGATTGGGAAAATAGGTTAAAGGGTAAGATGATACATGATCAGTGGTGTACATTTAAGGAGTTATTTTACAACTTCCAAAAAATATATATTCCACTGAGAAGAAAAGAATGTAAAAGAAAAGACAGCCATCCATGGCTAAGTAAAGAAATTAAGGATAGTATTCGAATAAAAACAAGGGCATATAAGGTAGCCAAATCTAGTGGGAGGATAGAGGATTGGGAAAACTTTAAAAGACAGCGAAAAATAACAAAAAGATTGATTAAGAAAGGGAAGATAGATTATGAAAGTAAATTAGCAAAAAATATAAAAACAGATAGTAAGAGTTTTTATAGTTATATAAAAAGAAAAAGGGTGGCTAAAGTAAATGTTGGTCCCTTAGAGGATGAGACCGGGAAATTAATGGTGGGAAATATGGAGATGGCAAAAACACTGAATGAATATGTTATATCAGTCTTTACAGTAGAAGACACTAAGAATATCCCAACACTGGACAAACAGGGGGCTAAAGGGGGGGAGGAGCTAAACACGATCAAAATCACTAAGGAAGTGGTACTTGGTAAAATAATGGGACTCAAGGCGGATAAATCACCTGGACCTGATGGCTTACATCCTAGGGTCTTGAGGGAAGTGGCGGTAGGGATTGTGGATGCATTGGTAATAATTTTCCAAAACTCCCTGGACTCAGCAAAGCTCCCGGCAGACTGGAAAACTGCTAATGTAACACCCTTATTTAAAAAGGGCAGTAGACAGAAGGCTGGAAACTATAGACTGGTTAGCCTAACATCTGTGGTAGGTAAAATTTTGGAGTCTATTATTAAGGAGACAGTAACAGGACATTTGGATTATCATAATTTAATAGGACAAAGTCAGCATGGTTTTATGAAGGGGAAGTCATGTTTGACAAATTTGCTGGAGTTCTTTGAGGAAGTAACATATAGGGTGGATAAAGGGGAACCAGTGGACGTAGTGTATTTAGACTTCCAAAAGGCATTTGACAAGGTGCCACACAAAAGATTATTGCTTAAGATAAAAAATCACGGGATTGGGGGTAATATTCTGGCATGGATAGAGGATTGGCTATCTAACAGAAGGCAGAGAGTTGGGATAAATGGTTCATTCTCAGACTGGCAATCAGTAACTAGTGGTGTTCCACAAGGGTCAGTGCTGGGTCCCCAACTCTTTACAATCTATATTAACGATTTGGAGGAGGGGACCGAGTGTAACATATCAAAGTTTGCAGATGATACTAAGATGGGAGGGAAAGTAGTGAGTGAGGAGGACATAAAAAACCTGCAAGGGGACATAGACAGGCTAAGTAAGTGGGCAGAGATTTGGCAGATGGAATACAATACTGGAAAGTGTGAGGTTATGCACTTTGGCAGGAAAAATCATAGAGCAAGTTATCATCTTAATGGCAAGAAACTGGAAAGTACTGAAGTACAAAGGGATCTGGGGGTCCTGGTGCACGAAACTCAAAAGGTTAGTATGCAGGTGCAGCAAGCAATTAAGAAGGCCAATGGAATGTTGGCTTTCATTGCTAGGGGGATAGAATATAAAAATAGGGAGGTATTGCTTCAGTTGTACAAGGTATTGGTGAGACCGCACCTGGAATACTGCGTACAGTTTCGGTGTCCATACTTAAGAAAGGACATACTTGCTCTCGAGTCAGTACAAAGAAGGTTCACTCGGTTAATCCCGGGGATGAGGGGATGGACATATGAGGAGAGGTTGAGTAGATTGGGACTCTACTCATTGGAGTTCTGAAGAATGAGAGATGATCTTATTGAAACATATAAGATTGTGAAGGGGTTGGATCGGGTGGATGCGGGGAGGATGTTCCCGATGATGGGTGAAACTAGAACTAGGGGGCATAGTCCTAGAATAAGGGGCTGCTCTTTCAAAACTGAGATGAGGAGGAACTACTTCACTCAGAGGGTGGTAGGTCCATGGAATATGCGGCCCCAAAAAGCTGTAGAAGCTACATCATTACATAAATTTAAAACAGAAATAGACAGTTTCCTAGAAGTAAAGGGAATTAAGGGTTACGGGGAGCGGGCAGGAATTTGGACATGAGTCTAGGTTCGGATCGGTCATGGCCCTGTGGGTAGCGGAGCGGGCCCAGGGCCCGTGTAGCTTGATCCTGCTCCTATTTCGTGTGTCTAATTCTGTTAGATTCAGGAGATGGTTCTGTGATAGTGGATTGGCGGTTAGGATCAGATCAGCCATGATCTTATTGAATGGCGGAGCAGGCTCGAGGGGCCGATTGGCCTACTCCTGCTCCTATTTCTTATGTTCTTATAAGCCTTGAGCATGCCTCTGTACCCCAGTCTTGAGATTACCCTACTCCAGTAAATACCTGTTGATTGTTAAGTTACAGCATCCGTGTGGTTATTGAAAAACATCATACTCTCAGAATCACGGATCTTACACTTCTTATGTAGAAGCTGACCCCTATGTTTACGGATAATATACTTAGGTCAATATGTTTCAATGAAAGAAAGAAACTTCATTTATATAGCACTTTGCACATCCTCAGGACATCCTAAAGTGCTTTTGAAGTGTGAATACTGTTGGCTATGTTGGCAACAGCAACCAATTTGCATATAGCAAGGTTCCACAACAACAATGAGATAAATGACCAGTTAAGCTGTTTTGGTGGTGTTGGTTGCGGAAGGAATGCTGGGCAGAACACTGGGAGAATTTTCTTGCTCTTCTTTGAATAATACCATGGGATCTTTTATGCTCCATGACCAGGCAAACAGGGACACATTTTATCTGTACCTCCAACAGTACAACACTGTCTCAGTATTGCAGTTATGTGCCAGAATAGATTATACTCAAAACCTAAAGAGATGTTTGAAGCCGTTATTTTCTGACTACAAGGCGAAAGAGCCAGCACTGAGCTAATCTGTTAATCTGCTAGTAAATGAACATTGCAACTTTAGTATATAAACAATCCAACCTTTGAATCAGCCTTGTAGCTCAAGCACTTGAGTGCTTAGTTTACTTCCGACAAGGAACACAAATTTGAGTTTGAAGACTTGTCTGTTCTCTAAATATAGGTGCCTTAATTGAGTGAATTTCAGATATCTCATCTGGCCACTGGAGAGCAGTGTGGTATTCTTACAGAATAGAAGGGGGGAAAAAGGATATAATTAAACTCGTTTTTGAATACTGTTCATTAATAATGCAGTAGCATTGAATACAGTTATGCAGAAAACTCAGATACATGCCACCCTGATCTCCTGGGTGCAGTAGACAATATGGTGAATAAATACAAAATTGGTAAAATGTGGTGCAACATAAATTACCCCATGTATACAACTGCTAAATTAATCCTTCTATATTGTTATTAATATTTTGATTGAGCCTAGGTTAGCTCATCTGCTCTATCAATAGAAATAACTTGCATTTATATAGCTCCATTGACATCCTCGGGATATTCCAAAGCAGTTTACAGACAATTAATTACCTTTGAAATATGGGTTATTGTTGTTATGTAGGCAAACACAACAGCCAATGTGCACACAACAATCAGACGAATGACCAGTTAATCTATTTTTTTGTGTTAGCTGACATTGTAAATGGTTCCCTTTCCTCAGGTTCTATCCTCCTCGCTTTCAAAACCTTTCTCAAAAGCCCACCCTCAACACCTCCGTCCTTGCAAACTACTGCCGCATCTCCAACCTCCCTTTCCTCTCCAAAGTCCTTGAACGTGTTGTCGCCTCCCAAATCAATGCCCATCCTTCCCACTATTCCATTTTTGAATCTCTCCAATCAGGTTTCCACCCCTACCATAGCACTAAAATGTCATGAATGACATCTTTTGTGACTATGACTGTGGTGCACTAATCCTCCTCGTCCTTCTTGACCTCTCTACAGCACTTGACGTGGTCGATCACACCATCCTCCTCCAATGCTTCTCCTCCATTGACAAGTTTTGTCTAGTTTTGTCTCGAGTCTGGTTTGGTCTCCATCCACCAAATAATTAGGAAATGAGCACTTAAACCTTCTCAGTCACTGTAAAACAATTATGCTGTCAGATCTAATTAGAAAATGGCAAGTCAAACCCTAAGAAGCAGAAGTGAAAATCAGAACTAGCCTCGATCCTCCAACCTCTGTACCTGAAGGGAAGCCTAAGAAAGAAGTTGCACGGTAATTGAGCAACGTAAAGAGCATGAACCAAAGTACCAAACCAAACAAGGTATATCATAATTTAAAAAGTTCATTGAAATAAATTAAACCAAAGATTATTCAAGTGGCAAACCAGGAGATAAAGTAGGGGAAGGCAGGAAAGAGAATGGTACAGCTTGTTATCCTGGATATTGGAAAGGTTGGCAGAAGCTGATGTTAGCACCTCCAAGAATGATATTGGTAAAGGTTGCCCACATGCATACTTTCCCTTGTGGGATAAATTGCATAATAACACTTTTGGGATTAATTAGTTTCAAAGTGCAACACCAGTAGTAATTATCCATGCACAATAATTGTCAATAAATATATATAATTTGTTCTATTGATGTTCCCCTGAAAGTATTGGAATGTACCACTAGAATGGATCCTTCATTTTGCAATAGAGGAACTGGAATCCAAGAACAATCAGTATAATATTTCAGATATCAGGCTTGGCTCAGTGGTAGCCCCTCAGCCCCTCGGCCAGAAGGTTGTGGGTTTAAGCCTTACTCCAGAGACATGAGTAAGATGACACTTCAAATGCAGTAGTGAGGGAGCGCTGCACTGTCAGAGGCGCTGTTTTTTCAGATGAAATGTTATACAGATGGATGTAAAAGATCCCATGGCACTTTTTGAAGAAGGGCAGGGGAGTTCTCCCAGTGTCCTGGTCCACATTTATTCCCCAACCAACATCATTAAAACAGATTATTTGGTCATTGATCTCATGGCTGTTTTTTGGACTTGCTGTGTTCAAATTTCCTGCTACATTTCCTTACATTATAACACTTCAAATCGGGAACGGTCGCATAGTGGTAATGTCACTGGGCTAGTAATCCAGAGGCCTGGACTAATGATCCAGTAGACGCAAGTTCAAATCCCACCACAGCAGCTAGGGAATTTAAATAAATCAGTTAATTAAATAAATCTGGAATAAAAAGCTAGTATCAGTAATGGTAACCATGAAACTATCGGATGTCCTTTAGGGAAGGAAATCTGCCGTCCTTACCTGGTCTGGCCTATATGTGACTCCAGTCCCACAGCAATGTGGTTGACTCTTAACTACTCTCTGAAAATAGCCTAGCAAGCCACTCAGTTATAACAAACCACTACGAAACACAATAATAAGAATAAAACTGGACTGACAACTCTGCATCGACCTCGGCACTGGCTACGGACACGGGAATGACACACCCAGCCCAGTTGACCCTGCAAAGTTCTCGTCACCAACATTTGGGGACTTGTGCCAAAATTGGGAGAGCTGTCCCACAGACTAGTCAAGCAACAGCCTGACATAGTCATACTCACAGACTCATACCTTTCAGCCAATGTCCCAAACTCCTCCATCACCATCCCTGGGTATGTCCTGTCCCACCAGCACGATAGACCTACCAGGGGTGGTGGCACAGTCGGGAAGGAGTGGGCCTGGGAGTCCTCAACATTGACTCCAGACCCCATGAAGTCTCATGGCTTCAGGTCAAGCATGGGCAAGTCAACCTCCTGCTGATTACCACCTACCACCCTCCATCAGCTGACGAATCAGTACTTGGAAGAAGCACTGAGAGTAGCAAGGGCACAGAATGTACTCTGGATGGGGGACTTCAATGTCCGTCACCAAGAGTGGCTTGGTAGCACCACTACTGACCGAGCTGGCCGAGTCCTTAAGGATATAGCTGCCAGTCTGGGCCTGCGACAGGTGGTGAGAGAATCAACACGAGGGAAAAACCTACTAGACCTCATCCTCACCAATTTATCTGCCGCAGATGCATCTGTCCATGACAATATTGGTAGCAGTGACCGCTGCACAGTTTTATGGAGACTAAGTCCCATCTTCACATTGAGGACACCCTACATCGTGTTGTGTGGCACTACCACTGTGCTAAATGGGATAGATTCAGAACAGATCTAGCAGCTCAAAACTGGGCATCCATGAGGCGCTGTGGGCCATCAGCAGCAGCAGAATTGTATTCCACCACAATCTGTAACCTCATGGTCCGGTATATCCTTCACTCTACCATTACCATCAAGCCAGGGGACCAACTCAATAAGGAGTGTAGAAGAGCATGTCAGGAGCAGCACCAGGCATACCTAAAAATGAGGTGCCAACCTGGGGAAGCTGCAACACCGGACTACATGCATGCTAAAAAGCGAAAGCAGCATGCTATAGGCAGGGCTAAACGTTCCCACAATCAACGGATCAGATCAAAGCTCTACAGTCCTGCCACATCCAGTCGTGAATGGTGGTGGACCATTAAACAACTAACGGGAGGAGGAGGCTCCAAGAATATCCCCATCCTCAATTATGGTGGAGCCCAGTACGTGAGTGCAAAAGACAAGGCTGAAGCATTAGCAACCATCTTCAGCCAGAACTGCTGACAGGATGATCCATATCGGACCCCTTCTGAGGTTCCCACCATTACAGAAGCCAGTCTTCAGCCAATTCAATTTACTCCACGTGATATCAAGAAATGGCTGAGTGCACTGGATACAGCAAAGGCTATGGGCCCTGGGCCCCGACAACATCCCGGCTGTCGTGTTGAAAACTTGTGCTCCAGAACTAGCCACACGTCTAGCCAAGCTGTTCCAGTACAGCTACAACACTGGCATCTATCCGACAATGTGGAAAACTGCCCAGGTGTGTCCTGTCTACAAAAAGCAGGACAAATCCAATCCAGCCAATCACCACCCCATCAGTTTACTCTCAATCATCAGAAAAGTGATGGAAGGTGTCATCGACAGTGCTATCAAGCGGCACTTACTCACCAATAACCTGCTCACTGATGCCCAGTTTGGGTTCCGTCAAGATCACTCGGCTCCCGACCTCATTACAGCCTTGGTCCAAACATGGACAAAGGAGCTGAATTCCAGAGGTGAAGTGAGAGTGACTGCCCACTGGCTGGAGTCATACCTAGCACAAAGGAAGATGGTTGTAGTGGTTGGAGGTCAATTATCACAGCCCCAGGACATTGCTACAGGAGTTCTTCAGGGCAGTGTCCCATGCCCAACCATCTTCAGCTGCTTCATCAATGACCTTCCTCCAACATAAGGTTAGAAATGGGGATGTTTGCTGATGACTGCACCGTGTTCAGTACCATTCACAACTCCTCAGATAATGAAGCAGTCCATGCCCGCATGCAACAAGACCTGGACGACGTTCAGGCTTGGGCTGATAAGTGGCAGGTAACATTCGCGCCACACCAGTGCCAGGCAATGACTATCTCCAACAAGCAAGAGTCTAAACACCGCCCTTTGACATTCAAAGGCACTACCATCGCTGAGTCCCCCACTATCAACATCCTGGGGGGGTCACCATTGACTCGAAACTTAACTCGACCAGCCACATAAATACTGTGGCAACAAGAGCAGGTCAGAGGCTGTGGGCTGTATTTTCATTGAGGAGTCGGGTAGGAGGCGTGACTACAATTTTTGGGGTTGTAGTCCCGCCTCCATCGAGTTCTAGCCAACCCACGTGATTTAGACTTGATTGACCTTGTTGAGCCCACCCAGCGGGCTCAGCAGGCCAATTAAGGGCCACCCGGCAACAGGTGACGTCACAGATTGATATTTCATCTGTCAAGACCTTTTGACAGATGAAATATCAGCGTTTCACAGCTGTTTGAAGCTGTCAAACACTGACAATCTGAACTCTAAGTTAATTCCTTCCTCTCAGGCTGAATTAGAGATACCCCCGGAACAGAAAGCTGAATGCTGCAATTTTTGACAGCTCACAGCCATTCTGCTTTCTGTGCCGGTGAGATGAGGGACTCCCGAGACCTGAAGGAAGGAAGGCTGTAAAGGTAAGTAAAAGTTAGTAGAACTTCTTTAAACACTTTACACACACCAAACACACTTACTTTTGCACTCATGCACCCATCACTCACCTGAACACTGGACATCTCGACCCCTCCAAGCCCTTCATCCCGACGGTCCACCTCCTCTAACTTGGCATGGTTTGGAGCCATCGGGAATCCCACACTTCAACATTAAAAATAGGGATTAGGCTAAAAACTGCCTGTTAACTACCTGTTAACAGGCAGTTAATTGGCACTAATCCCCTTCCTGCCTCGGGGAGGCGGGTCCCAGTGCGGGTCGGGTATCCGACTCCTTTGAAACTGGCATGGAGGCGGGTTGGGAGCGGGGTGGGTTCGGGACCCCCAATTTAGGGATTTTAACCCCCCACATGCCTCCAAACCCACCTCCACGGCCCAATGAAAATCCTGCCCTAGGTATTCTGTGGCGAGTGTCTCACCTCCTGACTCTCCAAAGCCTTTCCACCATCTACAAGGCACAAGTAAGGAGTGTAGTGGAATATTCTCCACTTGCCTGGATGAGTGCAGCTCCAACAACACTCAAGAAGCTCGACACCACCCAGGGCAAAGCAGCCCACTTGATTGGCACCCCATCCGCCACCTTAAACATTCACTCCCTCCACCACCGGCGTACCGTGGCTGCAGTGTGTACCATCTACAAGATGCACTGTAGCAACTCACCAAGGCTTCTTCGGCAGTACCTCCCAAACCTGCGACCTCTTCCACCTAGAAGGACAAGGGCAGCAGGTGCATGGGAACTCCACCACCTCCAAGTTCCCCTCCAGGTCACACACCATCCTAACTTGGAAGTATATCGCAGTTCCTTCACTATCGCTGGGTCAAAATCCTCGAACTCCCTCCCTAACAGCACTGTGGGAGTACCTTCACCACACGGACTGCAGCGGTTCAAGAAGGCAGCTCACCACCACCTTCTCAAGGGCAATTAGGGATGGGCAATAAATGCTGGCCTTGTCAGCGATGCCCACATCCCACAAACGAATAAAAAAAAATCTGCTTCGTTGGGTGTGAAGCCCTTTGGGATGCCTTAACGTCACGAAAGGCACTATATAAATGTGATTTCTTTCTTTCTTTGATTCAATGTCCTCACCATCCCCAACCCACACAAACCACAAGAACTGCTGTAGCAGACACCAGCACAGAGAATGAGTTACTTACACCTACATATGGAACAGGGTCACCACCTCATAAGCATTCACCTAGCACAAAAATATAACACATCAACTGGTCAAAAGTGAATTGGAGAGGGCATCCATTGTGTGTTATGGGCATCACAGTAGAAGATCAGGTGGTATGGAGCCAAGCAGGCCCCTCTTAAAGATTAGAGTACTAGAGAAACGGCAAAATATTTACAGCACCATGATCAGTTGCATTGTTTGCCAGATTAGAGACTGGGACGAGATACCCCCACCCTCCCCTCCCCTGAGAATAATACTGTGCTGGCACTGTAGTTCACTGGGGAAAATGATATCTAACATTTTAGCTGTGATTGAATCACCAATGATCAGGAATTTAAACACATGGACAGCATTTCAAAGAGCTCTTACTGTGTCTACAATGTGGTATTGACTATCCAGGTGGCTTTGCAGTCAGTTCTGACAGATCTTGGGAGAGATTCAAGTCAAAAAATGACAGAACTTACAGATGTTCATTGAACTCTCAAGCAGAATTGAAAGCTGCCTATAGCAGCTACAGGGCATTGTAGATGGTAACTTGGGTCATGACTGCATGGACTTTGGTCTCAATCAGTCATGATATTGGAGAGTCCAGGTCCTATATCCATTCAACTTACCTTTGACATTGATCTTTATAAAATGGGCTAGCTGCCTGTGGAGGCACAGCAAACACCAGCAGCTCACCCAAGTAATGTTAATGAGGCCCAAGGTCCAATTTCAGCCCGACCACGCACTCCATGTGTGACGCTCATTTCAGGCCTGGAAACTGGCCTAAGAGAATGTCCACCCCTTTGTGGTTTTTTTTAAATTCATTTATTATTTTGTGTTTACCCTGCAGCTTCCTGCAATTATCTTATTTTTACATTAAAAGAAACAGAGGACCCTCAAAATGATTATCAAATTTTATTTTGCATTACCTGAGGTAAGTTTTCAAGCAAATTCTTAATCTGTGCATTATGGTTGGAAACAGTTACAGACAGTGATACACAGGGACAGCAGAGTGCTTAGTTGTTTTAGCTCTCCAGAAGTGAAAACTGACTGAAGTATGAAAAAGGCATCAGAAATTTTTTGTCTTATAATACTCCTGTGAAGCGCCTTGGGATATTTTACTATGTTAAAGGCGCTATATAAATATAAATTGTTGTTGAAATGGAAATTGATCAAAATCTTCACAATTAAACAAGTGTGATCTTCATATAAAAATTAATTTGTGTCATAAAAGGACCCTGCTAATGGGGCATTTTCTTTTAAAACTCTTCCAAGTTCTAAAGGTTGATAACAGGCTGGCACTTTCATCACTATTATTACTGAATTGTTCAGAGTGCTATTGTAAAAGATTTATAATAAATCCCTACCATATCTCCCAAGACAAGACAGAGGAGGCATTTTTTATCGAAGTGTCAATCAGTTCTATTCTAGTTTGCATTGCTTTAAGACCTGCCAGAATCCCAAGTGTTAATAACATGCAATTTTTGCATGTAACCTTATTTGCATATATATTCACAATTGTAGGTGACAGAAATTGCGTGCAAGTCAAATTTAAAGGGATGGGGACAATTAAAGGGGAGCGGATAAAAGGAGGGGGACAAAATTAGCTTCTGGATTGCATTAAAAGGCATCTCAACCCATCAGCAAATTTTGCCATTGCTGATTAAGAAGTGGCAGGCAAGAATGAAGGGAAAGAGACCTGTAGGTACAGACATGTGACTACAGATAACTGATAGTGCGGCGTAGCACTTGGCCTCTTTGATGGCTGCTGAAGTCGAGGTGGTGCTGCTGTGAGGTGGGTTTGCATCTATGCCGCACCACAGCACTATCCCATAGCTCAGCACTGCAGTCAAAGTGCAGTCAAGTTTCAGACCACAGCTGACCGTTACTGAACCTGCACATGTGCAAGCTCTACGCTGAATGGCAGCTGCCGGTGTCCTTGTAGCAGATGACAGAACTTCTCTGCTGATCCAGACTCTGAGAAGGCAAGTTATCACAGTCATTCCCTGGTGGGTTTCCCAGGGGCCGTAGAACTGATTAGTGACATTTTGACAGGTGCTGGCACTTGATAACTCTGGTGTACTTTATTTCATACAATACCATGTAAAGCATGACAAGCTGTGACTGGGAAGCATCTGAAAAAGCTTCCAGCAGAACGGTTAGACAGGCCACATCTTAGTGTGATGACACCAGGTGGTCGCTGCCACAGCCATCATTGGGAACAAGAGTCTCCACCAACAAGGCCTGCCAATGTAAGGTTTGCTACCTCTTTCTCTGCCAATGTTGGAGTGCTGGTACAGGTGCAGGCAGCAGGGCCCAGAGAACATCTTGAGCAGCCTGACCTGCCTGTCATCATTCCACTGATCCCCTTTTCCTCCGAACATATCATCTCAAATGATTCTTGGTGTCAAACCCTCTGGTGCCAATAAAGGGAGCTCAAGGCAAAATCAATAAATAACTGTACCTGGTACTAAGGCTCATGAAAGGATAACTGCCAGCTAGAAACAAACCCTCTCCCCAAAAAATACAAAAAGGCTTTGTAAAAGGCCTAATGCACTTGCCCTCAATATGTGAGGGCATTTTAAAGGCCCTACTGCCCGCAGTCCGCCGGCGGCATGCAAATGAGGACTGGGCCTTAAAATAGCCTCACGCTGGCAACAATGGGCGGGTGGCACAACTGTTCCACTGACTTCATGCCTGTTTCGGGCAGAGGTCAAAGATTGCTTCCACTAAAAGGCAATCCTGATGATGTGTCTCAAATACAGCCTCTAAACAATTCTAGTACTAACTTTTAAATTTCCCACTTTGCAGGCAGTTTAAAAATGTAGCTTTAAGATCTAATAATTGGAAAGGAGTCTATTTATTGTCCTATGTGCAATATCCAATATTGGGTTAACTCAAACTGAAGCGAAGTTGGTGCAGTGATCCTACATATAGATAACTAGGTTGTCGAGTTTGGACACCTTTGATCCATTCGACCATGTCACATTAGATTGTTGACCATACATTTTGGACTGATAATATATGGATAGTTCTAACACTGGTTTGAATATTACAAAAAAAAATATTATTCAACCACTTATACAGAGAATTTATTGAAGTGCACTATCTTATTTTAAACTACTAGCTGACCTTCTCTGGCATTGCTCATGGATAGTCTGGTATTTACAGCACTGTTATAATGTTTAGGTGTTGGGTGATAAAGGTCTTTAATTGATAGTGCTATTGTAAACGATTTATAATACATCCCCAATATACTCCCACGGCAAGAACGAATCTATAAGGGAGAGATAATAGCACTTGATGTTAAAGAATCTTGGCCTGGACATTGGATCATGTCAGAATTGAGGCACACTGCAATCGCATAATGAGGCCAGCGGCAGAACCATGGAAAACTAGTCCACCAGTCTCATTAGGATACTAGCGATGAGCTGCAGGCACCAGTCACAGCCCCTGAGGCAGATCGCCGATCACAGGGGTGAGCGAGATCAGCCAGCTGGGACACTGGCCACAGGCCTAAGGTGAATCCAGGAGGGTGGGGAGGCAATCATGAGGGGGAGAGCTGACAGTGGCCCACAGTTTTAATTTGGAGCTGGGTGGAGGACTTTTCTAGAAAGTAGAAAACAGCCAAACACCTATTGCATCTGGTCTGAAATCTTTAGGCAGCTACTGTGGTTTGCACAGATAACCCACGATGCAGCACCTCCCAAACTCTCAACCTCCACCACCGAGAAGGACAAGGGCAGCAGGTGCATGGGAACTCCGTCACCTCTGAGTTCACCTGCAAGGCACATACCATCCTGACTTGGACATATATCACTGTTCCTTCAGTGTCACTGGATCAAAATCCTGGAACTCCCTACCTAACAACAATGTGGGAGTACATTCACCACACGGACTGCATTGGTTCAAAAAACAGGCCCACCACCACCTTCTTAAGGGAAACTAATGATGGGCAACAAATGAAGGCATTGTCAGTGACAGTCACATCCCAGAATCATTTTTTAAGGAAAGGGTAGCTCAGGGTGTCTAACCCACCAGTTTTTTTATTTTTACCTCCCTCCTTCCAGAAAAAAAAATCACTTGACAATTACTGCAATTGACAAGATATTATTAGCAAAAATGAAAGCACACAGAATTGGAAGCAACGTTGCGGCATGGGTGGGAAATTGGTTGGGAGCTAGGAGACAGAGTAGGAATAAAGGGTACATACTCTGATTGGCTGGATATGAGAAGCAGTGTGCCCCAAAGATCTGTACTGGGGCCTCAGCTTTTCACCATGATGAAGTTATAGAGAGCTGAATATCAATGTTTGTAGTTGACACTAATTTGGGAGGCACAGTAAGTCTTGTAGATGGGAGCAGGAAGTTAAAAAGGGACATAGACAGATTAAGTGAATGGGCAGATCTGTGGCAAATGGAGTTCAATGTGGGGAAGTGTGAAGTCATCCACTTTGTATCCAAGAAAGACAAATGACAGTATTTTCTAATTGGCGATAAACTAGGAACTGCAGAGGAACAAAGAGATTTAGGTGCCCATGTACACAAATCACTAAAAGCTAGTGGACAGATACAAAAAAAATCAAAAAGTCTAATAGAATGTTAGCCTTTATCTCAAGGGAGCTGAAGTACAAAGTGGAGGAAGGTATGCTTCAGTTGTATAGAGCCTTAGTTAGACCCTATCTGGAGCATTGCATTCAGATGAGGAAAGACGGGAGGAGGCTCGAGTGGAGCATAAACGCCGGCATGGACTGGTTGGGCTGAATGGCCTGTTTCTGTACTGTATGTCCTATGTAATCCTACGTATGTAGTTCTGGGCAGGAAGAATATATTGTCCTTAGAAAAGGTACAGCAAAGATACCATAGCTGAAAGGGTTAAATTATGAGGACAGGTTGAAGAAACTTGGCTTGTATTCCCTTGAGTTTTGAAGGTTGAGGGGAGATCTAATCAAGGTGTATAAAAGGATTTGATAGGGTAGATAAAGAGAAACTATTTCCTCTGGTGGGGGGCAATCCAGAACAGGAGGGCACAATTTTAAAATTAAGGCCAGACCATTCAGGAGTGAAATCAGGAAGAACTTCTTCACACTGAGGGTACTAGAAATCTGGAACTCTTTCCCCCAAAAGGCTGTGGATGTTGGGTCAATTAAAGCTTTCAAGTTTGAGATCATTAGATTTTTGTTAGGTAACAAGGGATATGGAGTAAAGGCTGGTAATTGGGGTTGAGGTGCAGATCAGCCATGATCTAATTGGAACAGACACGAAGGGCCGTATGGCCTACTCCTGCTCCTAATTCTAATGTTCTTCTGTTCTAATTGAATGGGGGAACAGGCTCAAGGGACTGAATGGCCTACTGCTATTCCTATATTCTTATGTTCTAATAGCTGAGATTAGGAACTTGCCATGTGAGAAGCCATGGGCACAACTTGCTTCATCCCATTGCTACAAGGTGTGTTGGAGGATCAGGATAATGCACCACTGCACAGCTAAATGTGGCTAATCCTTAAAACTGTGCCATCGTGTTCTGGGTAAGAACAAAATCACTTCATCAAACATGTTCGTGAATGGACCAACTCTTATTTTAAGAAGCATCTGGAAAAATAAATATTGATACGGCAAATTAGTGAATACAGATTTTGTTTGGATATATGGAACACCAATCTACCCCAGATCGTCCCAGCATAAACATTGTAATGCAACACCAGCATAATAGTAGGAACAAATGACAGTAGTAAAATTGCTTGTATTGCTGCTTTTCAACATTCGTGCCTGCAACATGCACAATAAAATCAGGGCCCATATTCTTCAGTGCATAAAATGGTGGTTATCAAATGATAGTCATCTTTTTTCATACATAATACTTTTTGAATATAATTGTTTTCCACAGATGTTGTGGCATAAAATGATAAAATTATGGAAAATAGAGAATAGGTTTACTTTTGATAAGGTTTTAACAATAGAAAATAAATCAAAGCAGAAACAAGTACCATTTAAAATAAATGATGCCCATTAAATGATTAAAGGTTCCCTTTTTTAATCAGTCAATCTTGCAGATAACTCCTGCATCTTCCGCATGCCCACAGTTAGTCTTCCCCCATCCTGAGAAGTTGCATTGAAGAATTGTGTCCTCTGCTCCTGTACAGGCAACATCATCCATCCAGATATGGCCAGTACCTGCAAACAAGCAATTCCTTTTAGCAGGCATGTAGAATTTCTTTAAAAAATGCTTTAAGTAAATGTTGTCTTTGCAGACATAAAAGTAAATCAAAAAAGATTAATTCACTACCCGATACCTTAGGGTGAATATCTTTGAAGGTGAAACCATATCTTCCAAATTTGTCTTAAATTTAATGCCTGTGTTCCAGGCTGTTGTTTGCTGATCTTCCCACAATATTTAATGCTAGTGTTCCTGATTCGAAGTGCTGATAGCATCTGGGAACAGTAAGCATAACTTTGTGTGCCAGAGTTAAGCCACTAGCATATTTGTCTAGAACAACATCAGCACTGAATTGAATTAGTCCAAAGTTGTCCAAAATGTGCCTCTTTCAGCCTTTTTAGGAAGTCACAAAGTTTGTACAGTTTCGATGATTTCAACTTTAGATCAACTTTAGGTTGCAGAATTCCATATTTTCTGGTGAGCATTCTTGTTTACAGGAAACTCTCGATTTACCAGCACCCAAACAACCGGAAATCTCGGTTAACCGGCAAAATTCAGGAGTAGGTTCAGTTAAGTTTTTCTTCATATTAGTGGCCGTTTCTTGATTTTTGGCTGTGTAATCGGGGGTTCCTGCACTTGTTGCTAAGCAACAGGGACGCTTGGTCTGTGGCCGGGCTTCTTGCACCAGTTGCTAAGCAACAGGGGAGCCTGGATTTGTTACTGTGTACGGAGCTCTCGTACCTTTTAACTATAACTCTCTGTAATCCGGACTTTTTGATAAACTGGCACCACGCCGGTCCCGTCGGTACCGGATAAAAAAGGGTTTCCTGTATTTGTCTGTAAGTAAAATGAAGTGGACTGACAAGGAGCTACACTTTAGTTAACCACATGGAAACTTACTGCATATGAACGTTGAGCTAGTTTTTCATCCTAAAGTGACCTGATTGGGACCATTTTTGGTTAATTCACTAAATACCTGAATTTTGCTCAGTTCACAAACTTCACGTTGCTGTGGCTGATGTATGTTTAGAAAATAACAATTGTGCTCCCAGCCACAGAGGCACAAAGTGTATCTCCACCCAGGTAAGTTGCAATTTTTCTGTGTCACTGCAAGTTCACCAAGGCTCCAACCTCACCCTCCAACCTCCTTATTGGGAGTTGCTGTGCACAAATTCGCTGTTGCGTTGCTTGTATAGCAACGGTAACGAAACTTCAAACAAAGTAATTCATTGTAGGAAGTCGTGAATTCCTGACGAAATTACTAAGAGCGAGGCAATCAGCTAACCAAAACAATGTTTAATGCAAACTGGTGGAAGTAACATTCAAAAACACAGGAGAACTCAAACACAGGTCTTTGCTTAAAGCTGGCTCCACGAGGACTGAGAGGGGAGGCTCCTCAGTCTGATGTCATGACGTCATCACGTTTCCCGCCGTTGGGAACGTCACGTGACCCACGTGATGACGTCATCGCGCTTGGTCTTAACCCTTTAGAGACCGCGCTGTTAACATGCAGCAAACGAATACAGATACCGATTGACTTTGTTACAGGCAATTATGTGCAACAATATAAGAACCCCTTGGTGGCTCTGCCACATGCGCCCCCCCAGAATTGTCCTTAACAACGGCAGTCAATCGAAGAGGAGGTCAGACAAGCCTGTTCGAACGACTCCTATATTCCTGGAATCGCCAATCGCCATCGCGGCCGTGGGGCAAATTTCAGGTTCGGTCTTCCCGTCACGCGGTTGGTGCTGGTGTTTCTTCATTGCTTTAGGCTTGAACCCGCAGGGAGGACAGCAGCATCGGGCCTTTGGGCCGAACCGGGCATGGTAATAACACCAGCCGGATGGTGGAGGCGTCAGGGCGGGGCCTTTCTGGGAGGGAGGCCTCGAGGCAGCGCAGTATGGTTGCATGATGGCGTAAATTTTGTCAGCCTCGGCCGCGAGCGCCACACAATCCACAGTTTCCGACCTCGCGAGGACTGCCTGCACCTGCTTGGGCAATTGGCTCAGGAACAATTCCCGAAATAGGAAACACTGCGGTTCTGAACCAAGGAGCGTGAGCATTTGGCTCATTAACTCCGATGGCTTGGAGTCGCCTAACCCGGGCAGCGTGAGTAACTGCCGTGCGCATTCTGACTTTGTGAGGCCGAATATCTGGATAAGCTGCGCCTTAAGGGTGTCGTACTTGCTGTCGGCCGGGGGATTTTCCAGCAGGCTGATGATCCTCGAAGCCGTGGAGCTGTCGAGTGCGGAGACCATGTAGAGGTAACGGGTCTGATCCTGCACTACATTCCGGAGCTCGAACTGAGCCTCCGCTTGCACAAACCAGGAGGCCGCCTGTTGTTCCCAGAACTGAGGGAGCTTCAAAGCCACTGCATTGGCCTCCATCATGTCACTGCGTCTCGCTTCCTCCGCGAAGATCGTCCGCAAAGAATCGGGGTCACCACTGTAGGAATTCGTGAATTCCTGACAAAATTACTAAGAGCGAGGCAATCAGCTAACCAAAACGATGTTTAATGCAAACTGGTGGAAGTAACATTCAAAAACACAGGAGAACTCAAACACAGGTCTTTGCTTAAAGCTGGCTCCACGAGGACTGAGAGGGGAGGCACCTCAGTCTGACGTCATGACGTCATCACGTTTCCCGCCATTGGGAACGTCACGTGACCCACGTGATGACGTCATCGCGCTTGGTCTTAACCCTTTAGAGACCGCGCTGTTAACATGCAGCAAACGAATACAGATACCGATTGACTTTGTTACAGGCAATTATGTACAACAATATAAGAACCCCTTGGTGGCTCTGGCACATCATAATATTTTGGAATGTCATAAACTGCTATATAAGTCCAGTTCTTTTTTAAATATTTGAATAATCAGCTGTTGACAAAAATGAGCAACATTCAGAATGCAGCTGAATGCTATATTAGAAGATGCTAGCCTAGAAATTTGATGGTGCTGTGCCTGTTTTTCAGGCGCTAAATGACAGCTAAGCTTCCAATATGGTGGGCAGGAAGCACGCGCCCATTTAGAGCCGGAAGTGCGGTGCCTGCCACATTGATATAATCATAAAAATAGGTGTCCAGGGCCCACGCCTGAAACAGGCATTAAACCCTATGCATGTGCAAATAAGAGGACCAATGCCTGTTTGAGGCCCCCTGTGTAAAACTGGGTTGTCCTAAAGGCTTTGTTCATGGAAACCAGAATTGGACATGTGGTCTAATCTGCGGTCCTTAGAGGGACTGCTGCAGGTTGCCACCAAAAAGGTAGGTTTGTTAAAAATACTTACCTGAATGTAGAGCCGGGAGGTGTAGGAGTGCTCATGATTATATTTAGTATTGCTAGTCCTAATTTTATCACGTGCCTTCATTTTAAGTTTCAGTTCAGTTTTAATCTCACTATTTATCCATGGAGTTCCATAGTTTGGAACCCCTAGGAATATATTTATTTTTGTATTCTATGCATCTCATATTTGAAGATTTCCCACTGATGATCTGTCAACCTGTTTACTAACTGTTCTGTCTGGTTAATTTGGGCCAGATCCCTTCTTATCTTGCTGAACTTTGAATTTAACGGCAGGATCTGTTTTAAACTTTTCCAATAGTTTTCCCGGCCGTAGCCAGCCAGATTGACAGTCTCACCGGCTGTCAGGCAGGAAGGCAGCCAGGGAGTGGAGCAGACGCAAGATTGACATGGCGGGGTGGGGGGAGTGGGGTGGTCAGACATCACGGGGGGGTGGGGGGGTGGGGGTCCGCCGATCGCAGTGACCAATCGCATGAAGATAAGCTTGGTGGGCCGGGGGAAGCACTCATGCGCCTCCTGGCCCACAAGCAGTATCTGGCCTTCACACCTCCCTTCAGCTGCCGGGTTTCAAGAGGCCCGGGAAACCCGGCCTGCAGGTGTTAAAACTAAAAGTTAAGTAAAAATGGAGGCACACAGCCACCTTAAAATATTTTAGTGACCGACCCACCTCCTGGGAGCGGGTTGCTTGCTCGCCCCCCAACCAGCCTCCATTGGAGGTGGGTTGCACATTAAAAAAATTTAGCCTCCTGGCCACCTTGATTTAAAATTAACCCCATTATTTTTCACTCTTTATTATCCTTTTCTATTCTTGCATCGAACCAAACTATGTTGTGGTTGCTATTTCACACTTGTTTTTCGAATCTCACATCAGTTATTTGCCTCAATTCATTTACCATAACTAAATGACTTCTTTCTTATGGAAGTAGAAACATATTCATCTAGGAAGCAGTCCTGGATGCATTGTGAAAGTTGTTTCCTACATGCATTACCTTTATTGCAGTTGCGATTAATAGACTTTAATCCAATAAAGGAAAAACAAAGTGACATTTGGATTTTTAGCAGACTAACAATTACCCAAATGTTACCTCAATAGTTACTCTCCCACATCCAACCTTCCCACTGCCCAGTTTAAAAAGAAACTGTACCCGCCCCAACCCAGTTCACAGATATGCTGTAGCTTGTCCAACTGATCACTTTTCACAGAGACACTGGCCTAGAAATTGAGCTGAGTAGCACCTGAAAAACAGACGATCTGCAACCTACTGAGGCCCCAAAATAGCGGGCTGGAAGTGCGCCACCCGCCATATTGAGTAAGGATAAACAAGAGGCGACTTTTACCCATGCCTGAAGCAAGCGTTAGACCATTTCTATATGCAAATAAGGGGCCTAACTCCTGCCTGAGATCCCTGCTCCAACATTGGTTTGCTCTGTGGCAGCCAGCGCCATCGCGACCTGTAATCAGGGAAGCCAGTCCTATGGAATTCCTGAAACAAGGAGTGGACCTCCCGACCCCACATTAAAGGTCCCTGCCAATCGCCGCCGCTCCCCCTGGCATAAGAACGTAAGAAATAGAAGCAGGAGTAGGCCGTATGGCCCCCTCGAGCCTGCTCCACCATTCAATAAGATCATGGCTGATCATCAACCTCAACTCCACTTTCCCGCCCTATCCTCATATCCCTTGATTCTCCTAGAGTCCAAAAATCTATTTATCTCAGTCTTGAATATACTCAAAGACTCAGCATCCACAGCCCTCTGGGGCAGAGAATTCCAAAGATTTACAACCCTCTGAGTGAAGAAATTCCTCCTCATCTCGGTCTTAAATGGCCTACCCCTTATCCTGAGTCTAGGACCCTTAGTTCTAGACACTCCAGCCAGGGGAAACAACCTCTCAGCATCTACCCTGTCAATCCCCTTCAGAATCTTGTTTGTTTCAATGAGATCACCTCTCATTCTTCTAAACCCCAGAGAGTATAGGCCCATTCTACACAATCTCTCATCATAGGACAGCCCTCTCATCCCAGGAATCAATCTTGTGAATCTTCATTGCACCGCCTCCAAGGCAAGTATATCCTTCCTTAGATAAGGAGACCAAAACTGTGCACAGTACTCCAGGTGTGGTCTCACCAAGGCCCCATACAATTGTAGCAAGACTTCCTTACTCTTATACTCCAACCCCCTTGCAATAAAGGCCAACATGCCATTTCCCTTCCTTATTGCTTGCTTACCTGCATGCTAGCTTTCTGTGTTTCTTGCACGAGGACACCCAAATCTCTCTGAACACCAATATTTGAAAATTTCTCACCATTTAAAAAATATTCTGTTTTACTATTCTTCCTACCAAAATGAATAACCTCACATTTCCCTACATTATACTCCATCTGGCACCTTACTGCCCACTCACTTAGTCTATCTATCTATATTCTCCTCACAGCTTACTGTCCCACCTCCCTTTGTATCATCAGCAAACTTGGATACATTACACTCGGTCCCTTCATCTAGGTCAATAATATAGATTGTAAATAGCTGAGGCCCCAACACTGGTCCTTGCGGCACCCCACTAGTTACAGCCTGCCAACCTGAAAAAGATCTGTTTATCCCTACTCTCTGTTTTCTGTCCGTTAACCAATCCTCTATCCATGCTACTATATTACCCCCAACCCCATGAGCCCTAATCTTGCGCAATAACCTTTTATGTGGCACCTTATCGAATGCCTTTTGGAAATCCAAATATACTACATCTACTGGTTCCCCTTTATCTACCCTGCTAGTTACATCCTCAACAAACTCTAATAAATTTGTCAAACACGATTTCCCTTTCATAAAACCATGTTGACTCTGCCTAATCATGTTATGATTTTCTAAGTGCCCTGATACCACTTCCTTAAGAATGGATTCCAGCATTTTCCCGACGACTGATGTCAGGCTAACTGGCCTATCGTTTCCTGTTTTTTCTCTCCCTCCTTTCTTGAATAGTGGTGTTGTAGGAACAGCTAGATTCCTAACTAAAGGACTGAGATCGAGTCAGTCTATTAAACAAACGATGTTTAATACTAATAAACAGAGTTTAACACTAAAACAATGGAAAGCTGGATAACAGGTCTGTACTGGTTGCTAGCTCCACCAGGACTGACTAGAGCCCCTCCCTGGTCGGACGTCATGACATCATCACGTTTTCCCGCCGCTGGAGGATCACGTGATCCACGTGATGACATCATTGTGTTGGGTCTCAGTCTTAAAGGGACCGCACTATGTACATGCGATAATATGAACAGAGATACAGATTCATTCTGTAGCTAACAATTAGTTAAAGATAATTATGTACATAAGATCAGAGTCCCCTTGGTGGCTCTGCCACATGCGTCCCCCACAGAATTGTCTTTAACAGTAAAAGTCAATCGACTAGGAGGTCTGACAAGCCTGTCAGAGCGACTCCTGTATTCTCGGAGTGAACGTTGTTGAACAGCGGGTGGGCTGGCGGATGGGAGCTTTCGGACTGGTGCGGGTGCAGCTGGAGGGCGGCTATGGCGTGGCGGCTGTGCAGTCTCTACTGGCCGGTCGATGTCCAGATGCGCTGGTTTGAGACGATCAATGGAGATGTGGTCTGGTTTACCACCGATGTCAACCGAGAAACTCTTGTCGCCGGGCTCTATTACGTGGAAAGGCCCTGTGTAGGGAGCCTTGAGCGGATCCCTATGGGCATCATGCCGAATGAATATGAATTCAGCATTTTTTAGCTCCGCTGGAACGTGCGAAGATGGCAGGCCGTGATGCGAAGTCGGAATGGGCGCGAAAGCCTTGGCCATTTCCCGGTGGTTGCTGAGTTGGTCGGCCGCAGACCATGGCGCAGTGGGAAGCGGCAGGAAATCTCCCGGTACGCAGAGCGGCTGACCGTACACGAGCTCTGCGGCAGACGATTGCAGGTCCTCTTTGGGTGCCGTGTGCAGCCCCAACATGACCCATGGAAGCTTATCCACCCAGCCGGCGCCTTGGAGGCTGGCTCTCAGCAATGCCTTTAACGATCGGTGGAAACGTTCGCACAAACCGTTTGCCTGTGGGTGATAGGCCGTAGTGCGGTGGAGTTTGGTGCCAAGACCCTGGGCCACAGCGTTCCAGAGCTCGGACGAGAATTGTGGACCGTGGTCTGAAGAAATATCCGCCGGAACGCCGAAACGTGCGACCCACGAGGAGAGGAATGCTCTGGCTACATCGGCAGACGTAGTAGACGCCAAAGGTACTGCCTCGGGCCATCTGGTAGTACGATCGACCATGGTTAGAATGTGTGTGAAACCCTGGGACGGTGGCAGCAGTCCGACGGGATCCACGTTGACGTGGTCGAATCGCCGTTCTGGTACAGCGAACGTGGCCAATGGGGCCCTGACGTGGCGCTGCACCTTAGACTTTTGACAGATGACGCAGGTGTTAGCCCAGTCGCGGATATCCTTACGTATTCCTCTCCAGACGAACTTAGCCGACAGTAATTTTTGGGATGCTTTCACACCCGGGTGTGAAAGCCCATGGATGGCATCGAAGACTTGGCGGCGCCAGGCAGCTGGAACGATCGGGCGAGGGTCCCCCATGGAGACATCGCAGAGCAATGAGGTGCCTGCTGCGTGGAATTGCACATCGGCCAGTTGGAGGCTAGAGGTGTCGGCGCGATACGACTGTGTTTCAGGGTCCGATGCTTGGTCGGTGGCCATGAGGGCATAATCAATGCCCAACTGGACTGCCCGTACGGGCACGCGAGAAAGGCAATCGGCTACCAAATTGTCCTTGCCAGCTACGTGCTGGATGTCTGTCGTGAATTCCGAAATGTAAGTTAGCTGTCTCTGCTGTCGGGCCGACCACGGTTTGGCGGTCTTGGCCATTGCAAAAGTCAGTGGCTTGTGATCTAAAAACGCGGCGAAGGGACGTCCCTCCAACAGGAAACGAAAATGGCGAATGGCCAGGAACAGTGCCAGCAACTCACGGTCGAAAGTACTATATTTGCGTTCGTTGCGCCGGAGTTGGCGGCTGAAGAACGCCAGTGGCTGCCACGACCCGTTGACCCACTGTGCTTGTACGGCGCCTATGGCATAGTCGGAAGCGTCCGTGGTGAGGGCGATGGTGGCTCCTGGCAGAGGGTGCGCCAACATAGTTGCATTGGCTAGAGCGGTTTTTGTGTTGTCGAAAGCGTCGTCCATTGCCGCCGTCCAGGTTATTGCATCCTTTCCCATCTTGCCTTTGAGGGCCTCGTAGAGGGGCTGCATGAGTTGTGCTGCCTTCGGCACAAAGCGTTGATAGAAGTTCACCATGCCCAGGAATTCTTGGAGGACTTTGGTGGACTGTGGCTATGGGAATGCCGAAATTGCTTCGACCTTTGACTGCAGTGGGATTGCACCCTCCTGGGTAATGCGGTGGCCCAAGAAGTCAATCTGATGTAGGCCGAACTGGCATTTGGCCGGGTTGATTATGAGGCCATGCTGGCTGAGGCGCCGAAAAAGGGTGCGGAGATGGTCGACGTGCTCCGCTTTGGTGGAGCTGGCTATCAGGATATCGTCCAGATAGACAAATAAAAACTGAAGATCCCGCAGGACCAAGTCCATGAGTCGTTGAAAGGCCTGCGCGGCATTCTTGAGCCCAAAAGGCATTCTGAGGAACTCGAACAGTCCAAAGGGAGTAATAACCGCAGTTTTTTGGATGGCCTGCTGGTGTACGGGGACCTGATGGTAGCCCCGGATGAGGTCGACCTTGGAGAAGATTGAGTTTCCCGCCAAATGGGCGGAAAAGTCTTGAATGTGCGGGATCGGGTACCGATCGGGCGTCGTTGCATCATTCAGTCGACGGTAGTCCCCACATGGCCACCATCCGCCGCCAGGCTTTGGAGCGATATGTAGGGGTGAGGACCAGGGACTATTCAACCGGCGAATAATCCCCAGCCGCTCCATCGTGGCAAACTCGGCCTTCGCTGCCGCGAGATTACCGGGTTCCAGTTGCCGAGCTCGTGCGTACACTGGGGAGCCGGTCGTAGTAATGTGGTGTTGGACACCATGCTTAGCTGCCAAGGCGGAGAAAGTGGGCTTGGTCAGCTCCGGGAATTCACTTAGTAGGCGGGTGAATTCGTCCGGCGAGGGTAACGCGCAGGAGACAGTATGGGCCGGTGCGGAACTGCGGAAGCACGGAATGGAATGGAAGGTAGCCGCGTTGACCAGTCGACAGTTTCGGACATCTACCAAGAGGCTGTTGGTGCATAAGAAATCCGCGTCGAGGATGGCTTGTGAAACTTTGGCTGTGATAAATTCCCACAGAAACCGTTGTCCGCCAAAGCACACCCGGACCTGTCGTTTGCCAAAGGTACGAATGGCCCCGCCATTAGCTGCCTCGAGGGCGGGACTGTGTCTCCTAGACTAGATGTCAAGTGCTGAGACGGGAAGGATGCTGCACTGCGCCCCGGTGTCGCATAAAAAGCGCCGGCCCGAAAGGGAATCGGTAATGTAGAGGAGCTTCCCGGAATTCCCAATCACCATCGCGGCCGTGGCCCGTACCTTAAACTCGATCCTCCTTTTCTGGGGCTGCTGCCGGGGTTGCTGTTTTTTTTTAGGCGCAAAACTGCAAGGAGGGCGGCAGCTTCTGGCTTTCGTGCCAAAACGGGCGTGGTAAAAACACAAGCCGGGGGATGGAGGCGTCGGGGCGGCGTCCGCGGAGGAGGGTTGTCTCGTGGCGGAGCAGTATTGCTGCATGACCGCATAAACCGTGTCTGCTTCTGCAGCCAGTGCTGCGCAATCCACGGTGTCCGATCTAGCGAGAGCGGCTTGAACCTGTTCGGGGAGTTGACTCAGGAATAACTCCCGAAAAAGGAAGCATTGGGGTTCGGAGCCCAGGAGCGTGAGCATCTGGCTCATTAACTCAGATGGCTTGGAATCGCCCAGGCCGGGCATAGCGAGCAGCCGGCGGGCCCGCTCTGCCTTCGTGAGTCCGAAGACCTGTATTAACCGCGCTTTAAGAGCATCATACTTGCTGGCCTCTGGGGGGTTTTCGAGCAAGCTGATGATCCATGCGGCCGTGGAGCTGTCGAGTCCGGAGACCACGTGGAGGTAGCGGGTCTGATCCGTGGCGATGTTACGGAGTTCGAATTGTGCTTCTGCTTGGATGAACCAGGAGGCAGCATGTTGTTCCCAAAACTGTGGGAGCTTCAAAGCCACGGCGTGTGCTTCCATGTTTCGTTACGCTTCTTTCGCGAAAATTGTCCACGAAAATTCGGGGTCACCACTGTAGGAACGGCTAGATTCCTAACTAAAGGACTGAGATCGAGTCAGTCTATTAAACAAACGATGTTTAATACTAATAAACAGAGTTTAACACTAAAACATACAGGCCTAGAAATTGGGTTGGTAGCGCCGGCGCTGAGTGCCTAAAGAGACCTAGAATTGGGGCGAAGCCCTATGTTGGGGCGGACGCTATGAAGATAGCGCCAACTCAGATATTGACTATACATTTAGCGCCTGCACAAAGTGTTTGCGCGCGCCCGCGAGCGCAAGCGGCTCATGACGTCATTTCAGTGTGCAACGCCTTTTAGGAGCGCCTGAGCGCATATTGGGTGGCGCCCGGAGCCTTAGCGCCCAGCGCTATTAGTGACAGTTCGAGGGAGGGTTAACAGGCCCTTCTCGGAGTAGGGGGGCGCTATTTAAAGGGGACAGCTCTAGTGCAGAATCTTCTGCCACTTGGCCTGCTCATTGCGATCGCTGCTAGAGAGAGTTGGCGAGCTAATGTGGAGCGGAGTTCTGGGAATTTAGCTTTACAGTACTTGGGACCTTCAACCCTGTCCGAAGCACTTGCAGCACTACACCTAAAAGCCTTTTGACCAACTGGCATCGGAATGGGAGCTTGTTTGGAGGGCCACGGCCTCATCGCCCAACACTGTGAAGGGGCAGAGAGACGGCGGGAGAGAGGGCCGGGATTGGCCAGAAGGAGGAGGGGCAATGGAGGTCGGCCAATCCGACGGGATGCTGTGAGGGTCTTTAGGCAGCAGGTGACAAGCCTTGACATGTCGGAGGAGCAGTGTTTGGAAAGGCTCCGAATCTGGAGGGACATTGTTACTGATCTGTGCCACCTGCTTGGTCAGGATCTGCAGCCGCGTGAACGCTGCAGAACCTCTCTGTCCGTGATGGCTAAACTGACTGATGGCCTCCATTTTTATGCCAACGGATCCTTTCAGTCAGCCATTGGGGACAATGCGACTGCCACTCAGGCTGCAGTCCACTGTTGCATCCAGCAAGTGACAGATGCCCTTTATAGGCGAACGCGTCAATTCATTACCTTCCCTCGAACCCTGCACAAGCAGGCGGAGGAGGAGGAGTATGAGGAGGAGGAGGAGGAGGAGCAGGAGGAAGAGCAGGCGGAGGAGGAGGAGGAGCAGGAGGAAGATGGAAGGGCTGCTGAAAGTGGAAGGTCCATACGTCAGAGGCTCCTCTGGACTCCTGTCGACACCCCTGTGGCGGAATGATGAGAGTCTTAACTCATGCGCACTTTGGATGTTTGAGGGCCTCTGAATGCCAGCATCACTGAAACTAGTCACATGCACCATGCCACATTGAAACTTCTGTTTATTGGCACAAAAGTCTTTCATTACAGCTAAACAACGTAATGTCAGCAGAAACCATAACTGTAAAAAAAATTGTGAACTGTTCGGCAAAGCCACAAAACTCAACCAACCTTCTGCAAATATAACAGCAGGTGAGGGTGTCCTTGAATTTGGACAAACAAACGTCTCAGCACCTCCCTCTACAACTGGCCCCTTGAGGGAGAATGACTTCTCATTCACGCCCGGCCCCTTCCCTCCCTGCTACTCCTACGTAATTGGACCCCAGTGGCGGGCTCAAGGCTGGGGGACGCCTCCTGACTGTCTGGAAGCGCAGAAGCCCCTGAGGGACGGCCTGGCCGACCTCTGGGCTTGGAGGGTGCGGACGCAGGATGCTTGCTGTGACCATGGCTGGAAGCAGTGTGGCCTGCAGGTGGTGGCAGCTGCAATGCAGGCGTCCCAGCGCTGGCATGTGCAATGGTCTCCTGCCGAGAGAGGACACCTGCACCATGGTCGGATGACACACTGGCTATCTGAGGGGAGCGGCTCGGCTCATCCACCACAATCGCATGCTCCACTGATTCCTGGCCTTGTACGGGAGTGGAAGGGCCCAGGGTGATCCTGTCTGATGCAGAGAGGGTGGCTGCAGTGAGAGATCGCGTTGCGTCAATCTGGCTGTGGAGGAGCCCAGCAAGTGACTGCGTGGCAACAGTGAGGACCTGTGTGCCAGGTGCCAGTGCTTCAGAGAAGGCCTGGACAGTTCTTCCCATAGCTTCGGACAAGCCAGGTGCCGACCGCTCCACTGCCTCGGACAAGCCCTGCACAGACCTTTCCAGGGATTGTCCGAAGCCCTGAACAGTCCTTTCCATAGCCGACTCAAAGCCGTGGACAGTCCTCTCCATTGTTGGGCCGAAGCCCTGGATAGTCCTGTCCATTGTTGCCCCGAAGCCATGGATAGACCTGTCCATTGTTTCCCCGAACACCTGGAGAGTCCTCTCCATTGTTGCCCCAAAGCCCTGCAGAGTCCTCTCCATTGTTGCCCCGAAGTCCAACATACTCCTAGCTAATGAATCTATTGACTCAGGCATCTTCTCCACTGCAGGGGGATGGGGTACAGAGTGGAGCTATAGTAGGGGGTGATTTACAGCCAAATACAGAGGGAAAAACAAGTCAGCTGGGAAGGCAGAGCAAATATGTGAAGGCAAAAGGGAATATGGCAGGGCTGGAAGGCATTTATTTTAATGCAAGGAGTCTTGCAAATAAGGTGGATGAACTGAAGTTGTTGTTGAACACATGGGAGTACGATATTGTTGCTATCACGGAGACATGGTTGAGGGAGGGTCAGGACTGGCAGCTCAATATTCCGGGGTATAGAATCTTCAGGCGAGACAGAGGGGGGTGTAAAAGGGGAGGGGGTGTTGCAATATTAATTAAGGAGTCAATTACTGCTGTAAGGAGGGATGATATATTAGCGGGTTCCTCTAATGAGGCCATATGGGTAGAACTTAAAAACAAAAAGGGGGCAAGCACTTTGCTGGGAGTGTACTATAGGCCCCCAAACAGTCAGGGGGAGATAGAGGAACAGATATGTAGGCAAATCTCAGAAAAGTGCGAAAATAATAGGGTAATAATAGTGGGGGATTTCAACTTCCCCAATATAAATTGGGATAGTCAGAGTGTGAAAGGCTTAGAGGGTGCAGAATTCTTAAAGTGCATCCAGGAGAGCTTTTGGAGCCAACATGTAGAAAGTCCTACAAGAGAGGGGGCGGTACTGGACCTAATTCTGGGGAATGTAGCCGGGCAAGTGGTGGAAGTGTCAGTAGGAGAGCATTTTGGCGACAGTGACCACAATTCGGTGAGATTTAAGGTGGTCATGGAAAAAGACAAAGACGGCCCGGAAATAAGGGTTCTAAATTGGGGGAAGGCCGATTTTAATATGATAAGGCAGGATCTGGCCAAATTGGACTGGGAGCAGCTACTTATAGGAAAATCCGCATCAAAACAGTGGGAGACTTTCAGAAGGGAAATAGAGAGAGTACAACGCCAACATGTTCCTGTAAAGGTCAAGGGTGGGACCAGCAAGCAAAGGGAACCTTGGATGACAAGGGAGATACAAAAATGCATTAGAAATAAAAGGGGGGCTTTTGGCAGTTACAAAAGACTAAAGACGGAAGAAGCCCTAGAGGAGTATAAAAAATGCAGGGGCATACTTAAAAAAGAAATTAGGAGGGCGAGGAGGGGCCATGAAATAACACTGGCGAGCAAAATAAAGGAAAATCCTAAGATGTTTTATAAGTATATTAAGGGCAAGAGGATAACCAGGGAAAGGGTAGGGCCCATTAGGGACCAAAGTGGCAATCTGTGTGTAGAGCCAGATGATGTAGGCGGGGTTTTAAATGAATTTTTTGCATCTGTGTTCACTATGGAGAAAGACGATGCAGACATAGAAATCGGGCAAGGGGGCTGTGACATACTTGAACATATTAGCATCGAGAGGGAGGAGGTGCTAGCGGTTTTAGCAGGCCAAAAAGTGGATAAATCCCCAGGCCCGGATGAGATGTATCCCAGGCTGCTGTGGGAGGCAAAGGAGGAGATTGCAGGGGCTCTGACATAAATTTTCAGAACCTCTCTGGCCACAGGGGATGTACCAGAGGACTGGAGAACAGCTAACGTAGTACCATTATTCAAGAAGGGTAGCAGGGATAAACCAGGGAATTACAGGCCAGTGAGCCTAACATCTGTGGTAGGGAAATTATTGGAAAAAATTCTGAGGGACAAAATTAGTCTCCACTTGGAGAGGCAAGGATTAATCGGGGATAGTCAGCATGGCTTTGTCAAGGGTAAATCATGTCTGACAAATCTGATTGAATTTTTCGAGGGGGTGACTAGGGGGGTGGATGAGGGAAATGCTGTGGGTGTGGTTTACATGGACTTCAGTAAAGCTTTTGACAAAGTCCCGCATAGGAGACTGGTCAAGAAGGTAAGAGCCCATGGGATCCAGGGTGCCTTGGCGCGTTGGATCCTAAACTGGCTGAGTGGCAGGAGGCAGAGGGTGATGGTCGAAGGTTGCTTTTGTGACTGGAAGCCTGTGTCCAGTGGGGTACCTCAGGGATCGGTGCTGGGTCCCTTGTTGTTTGTGATCTACATAAATGATTTGGATGAGAATGTAAAAGGTATGATCAGTAAGTTCGCAGATGACACGAAAATTGGTGGGGTGGTAAATTGTGAGGAGGAAAGCCTCAGGCTACAGGACGATATAAACGGGTTGGTCAGATGGGCGGAAAAGTGGCAAATGGAATTTAACCCTGAAAAGTGCGAGGTGATGCATTTTGGACGGACAAATAAGGCAAGGGAATACACAATGAGTGGTAGGACCCTAGGAAGTACAGAGGGTCAGAGGGACCTTGGTGTACATGTACATAGATCCCTGAAGGCAGCGGAACAGGTAGATAAGGTGGTTAAAAAGGCATATGGGATACTTGCCTTCATTAGCCGAGGCATAGAATATAAGAGCAGGGAGGTTATGATGGAGCTGTACAAAACGCTGGTGAGGCCACAGCTGGAGTACTGTGTGCAGTTCTGGTCGCCTCACTATAGGAAGGATGTGATTGCTTTGGAGAGGGTGCAGAGAAGATTCACCAGGATGCTACCTGGGATGGAGCGCCTCAGCTATGAAGAGAGGCTGGACAGGCTGGGGTTGTTTTCCTTGGAGCAAAGAAGGCTGAGGGGGGACCTGATTGAGGTGTACAAAATGATGAGGGGCATAGATAGGGTAGATAAAGAGGAACTTTTCCCCTTAGTAGGGGGGTCAATAACAAGGGGGCATAGATTCAGGGTAAGGGGCAGGAGATTTAGAGGGGATTTGAGGAGGAACTTTTTCACCCAGAGGGTGGTTGGAATGTGGAACTCAATGCCTGAAAGGGTGGTAGAGGCAGGAACCCTCACAACATTCAAGAAGCATTTGGATGAGCACTTGAAATGCCATTGCATACAAGGCTATGGACCAAATGCTGGAAAATGGGATTAGACTGGACAGGGATGGATGGGTGGCGCAGACACGATGGGCCGAAGGGCCTCTTTCTGTGCTGTAAAAACTCTATGACTCTATGACTCTATGCAGCCATCAGCTCCGTGTCTCTGAGCCGGGCCTGTTTGCTCATCTCAGCCAGGCGACGGACCTCATCTGCACTCTGTGCAGCAGTCATTACGACCTGCCTTGCCCTGCGGGGAGACGGTGGCCGCACTTGCCTATCCCCCGTGCGTGGCTGCATGCCGCTTGGTCCGGCAACTGGTTCATCCTCAGAGCCCCCCCCCTCCCCTCCAGGGGACTACTATCCCCAGTCTGTAGATGTGTCAGCTCCCCGGATTCTGCAATGGCTGGTCCGGATTCCTCCTGGTCCTCGCCTCCGGTGGCACTGGCACTGGCAGCTTCAGCGCGTTGAGCCCGAGTTGGTGCTGCTTCATCTGAAAGTGGGAGGTGAAAGAGTGGCTTTAGCAAAAGGACAGCTTTGCTGAAAGGCATGCCAGATTGCGGCAAGGCTCTGACATGGCTGCACACTGAGGATGCATGCTGGCGGGGGGACCAAGTGGAAGGCAACAGGTGAAAAAGCTGACAGTCTTACCCTCGCTGTCGGTAATGGGGTCGGCAGATGCAGTGGTCACAGGACCAGACAGACGTCCTCCAAGTATCTGGTGCACTCTCTCCTCCAGATCCGTGAGAGTGACCACTTGTGGAGGTCCGCCACCGGTTCGACGCTGCTCCTTTCGAATCATCGCCAGCTTGGACTGCAGGGGAAATAAGGGGAAGTTCTGTAACATGATGCCTTGAGACCTCATCGCATGCCCCCCATGGTGCAAGAGCCCTTACAGGAGGCCTTGAGACCTCATCGCATGCCCCCCATGGTGCAAGAGCCCTTACAGGAGGCCTTGAGACCTCATCGCATGCCCCCCATGGCGCAAGAGCCCTTACAGGAGGCCTTAAGACCTCATCGCATGCCCCCCATGGTGCAAGAGCCCTTACAGGAGGCCTTGAGACATCTGTCCATGTGTGTGGCCAGAAAGGGCCTTGGGTGCTTGCTGACAGGTGGCCATTGGGGCATCATGGCAACAGGGTGGCCGAAGTCAGCTGCAGATGGAGGGAAGCACAAGTTTGGTAAACCATCACTCACCCTAACGATCCGTGTGAGGTCGTTGAATTTCTTCCTGCACTGAACAGGGGTCCTGGTCGCCATGCTGCTGGAGTTGACCCTCACAGCAACCTCCCTCCAAGATCGTCGGTAAGCCTTCTGATTCGGCCTCTTGCCATTATCCGGATACAGGACCTCTCGACGGCATTCAACTGCAGCCACCAAGTGGTCCAGGGCCTCAGTGCTGAAGCGCTCTGCTCTCTGTCTAACCTTCTCCATGATGAACAAGTTTGTACCGCCAGACAAGGGCGAGCGTCGAATCTGAGGCCTACAGGGCGTTGGGTGTTGAAGCTCAGGCTGACTGACCCACCCCTTTAAGAGCCGGCCGGTGCCTGGAGGTCTCGTGCTTTCCCGTAATTGAGTTCACCTGCGCTGCGCCCGTCCGCGTCGATATTGAGTAGCGCCTGACCTTTTGCACCTTAAGAGCACCGTGCAATGGCTGATTTAGCGCCTCAATCCCCTTTGGGGGCGATGCAACCCAATATCGCGCCAGGCGGCGATAAGTTTCATCTGGCTATAAACTTTGCGCATCGCCAGTTCTAACGCCTCAAGCGGGGCTATACCCAATTTCTAGGCCACAGAGTTTAACACTAAAACAATGGAAAGCTGGATAACAGGTCTGTACTGGTTGCTAGCTCCACCAGGATTGACTAGAGCCCCTCCCTGGTCGGACGTCATGACATCATCACGTTTTCCCGCCGCTGGAGGATCACGTGATCAACGTGATGACGTCATCGCGTTGGGTCTCAGTCTTAAAGGGACCGTGCTATGTACATGCGATAATATGAACAGAGATACAGATTCATTCTGTCGCTAACAATTAGTTAAAGATAATTATGTACATAAGATCAGAGTCCCCTTGGTGGCTCTGCCACAGTGTTACATTTTGTTCTCCCACCTCCATCCCACCGGCCCCCGTGATGCCTGATCTCCCTCCTCCACGACTCTAGGCACCTCCCCCCAACCCCATACCAACCCCTGGCTTGACCTGCAGCCCTGCGTTCTCTCGCCCCCCCGTCCCCGAAGACCCACTTACCTGAGCACGGCTGCGGCACTCCCAGTCCTCTCCACTCTCGCAGGCGGGCTGTAGTGCGATGACAATGAGGTCTGATGCCCAATATCAAGGGCACCTGGGACCTCACCATTCTGCCTAAAATGGGCGCTTCCAAATTTCTAGGCCACTTTCTTCTCCAACCCTCTCAGTTCATTTTGGCTTTCATATGAATCTCCCTCACCTAATCAATCTGGCACTCTTCTCCCCTTCCTACCTAGTTAAGCTGGTATGAACAACATGGTGGTGATTTTCAGCTGATGGATATCTGTTCATCGCCTGAGAGAGCACCAACATCCACAGTCTGTTCCAGCCCATTGCTGCAGGAGAAGGAAGTCAACACTGTGATTTGAACCCACAACCTTCTGACTCAGGCAAGTGAACTACCATTGAGCCACAGCTAACAATTGCTGAGCACTGGAGAGCAGGAGTTTGCGTCACTGATAGGCAGCCTAGCGTACTAGTTGCACATTGATGGGAAATTGTGGGCAGTCAGCCCACTGCTGTGTGCTGCTGCTGGGTGAGGCTGCCCATCAGCAGCATGAACTTGAACAATCATCCTTAATAAGTCATAGCAAAACTACTAAGATATTTATGTAGGATGGTTCATGGTGTTTGGAATCCTGTTCAAAGTCTCGATTAAATGCAGACATCTGTGTTTAATCACAATTTCCTTAAGGGTCTTACAGCCAACAAATATGTATCCTATCACCCTGACAAAGCCATCTGTGTAGCTAATGGATATTTTTTTTCTAAGGGGAAGTAAAATGTTTTTGACGTGTTTTAAATAGCTCTCACTGGTAATGTTTCTTTGGTTTTCTGTTTCAAACGAACGATATTAAGGGAAACATTTGTAATAATTCCACTTAATACACTTAAGTATCATTGTTGCTTCCCCCTTTGCAGCATATTCTAATTTATAGCAAATGTAAAGGCCAACAAATGTTGCAAAACAATTTTTTTTTGCAAACAGAATAGTATTTGTTCCATATGTAGAAGAAAGAAATGGTGTTAATTTTCTTTCCTCAAACTGAGAGCTATATACTAACTGTAACTCATCTTATTTGCCCACATGGGCTATATTTATAAACAAACCAGAAATATGATGAGATATGAACATTCTTAACTTCTTCATTGATGGCCTTTTCCAAATCTCTCTATTTCAAGGCCAGATTCTCTTCTGGTAGATACGCAAACAAGCCCAGCTGATCATCAATAAGTTAGTATAGTATAGTATAGCAGGTACTAATTTAACATGTTTTTGTTCCTTTTCATATTCCCGTTCAGTTAATGCAGGTATTATATGAGTAATTAGAAATGATATACATTAGAATAGTCTTATTAGAACTAGATAACAAATTCTGAAAAGCTTTATTAACGAGCTGGCAGTCCCTTCTACTTGTCCCATTTGGGATGTGCACTGATTGAAAATGGCAGTTCAGTAATGGTTTGCATCTCTTTCTCCTCAGCAGAGAATGGAACTGGAAATATTAGAGTATGGGGTGAGAGTCTCTATCAATGTTGTACTGAAAGCATATCGCTGGGAAGGATAGTGAAAAATGCTACTTTACTTCAGCTTTGTGGTATTCCTGACCTGGGAGTGGTTAATGCAAACACTTAAAAGTTAAATTTATGAAGTTGCACTCCCTCACCTGCCAGGGATCAAATATAGGAAATTTAGGTGCAATCCATGATTTTCAGTCGATTAAACTTTATGGATCAATTCCTGATATGCACCTGGAACGTGAATTCCTAAATGACCTATAAGACGTGCATTCCCTATCTCGTTTCAGTACATGTTGCTGGATAATGGGATTATTTTTATTTTTGAAGTTTTATTGCCAAATGAATCATATAACCACCTGAATTTATGCAGATGTTTAATGATACTGCTACAGAATAGCCAACGCTCTAAAGGTGCATTTGGAGCAACCTCTGCATTTGATCTGTAATTCTGGCAGAAAGAATTGGTGCACCATAATCCCTTGTAAAGGTTGACTTCTGATATTATTATAGGTAAAAACTTCAAATTATGTCTAACTCTTGCCCATTTTGCATACTGGATAAATCATGGCACATCCACAATGAGACCCTGAAACTGCCTGACTCAAGCTGTTAAGACTAAGACTAAGAGAGTGTTTATAAAGTATAAAAAATTAAGAGAAGGGGTGGGGACGAGAGGGGGTGGGGTGGAATTTTGATCTTTGAGCAGAGATCTGGCAAGGCAGGACTTCTGCACACCCCTTCATATCTGCCCCAGCCCCGATCTAGTTTCCTGGGTTGGGGCTCATTAAGTATACATGTTGGGCACTCCTGCACCAGAAAGTCCAATGAACATAAGAACATAAGAAATAGGAGCAGTAGTAGGCCATTTGGCCCTTCGAGCCTGCTCCGCCATTCAATAAGATCATGGCTGATCTTCTACCTCATCTGCACTTTCCTGCACTATCCCCATATCCCTTGATTCCCTTAATATTCAAAACTCTATCGATCTCTGTCTTGAATATACTCAATGACTGAGCCTCCACAGCCCTCTGGGGCAGAGAATTCCAAAGATTCACCACCCTCTGAATGAAGAAATATCTCCTCATCTCAGTCCTAAATGGCCGACCCTTTATTCTGAGACAGTGACCCCTGGTTCTAGGCTCCCCTCAAAGGACAATCCCCCATCCCAGGAACCAGTCTGGTGAACCTTCGTTGCACTCCCTCTATAGCAAGTATATCATTCCTTAGGTAAGGTGACCAAAGCTGTACACAATACACCAGGTGTGGTCTCACCAGGGCCCTATATAATTGCAGTAAGAAGTCTTTACTCTTATACTCAAATCCTCTTGTAATAAAGGCCAACATACCACTTGCTTTCCTAATTGCTTGTTTTACCTGCATGTTAACCTTCAGTGATTTGTGTACAAGGACACCCGGGTCCCTCTGAACACCAACATTTCCCAATCTCTCACCATTTAAAAAAGACTCTGCTTTTCTATTTTTCCTACCAAAGTGGTTAACTTCACATTTCTCCACATTATATTCCATTTGCCATGTTCTTGCCCACTCACTTAGCCTGTCTACATCCCCTTGAAGCCTCCTTGCATCCTCCTCACAACTTATATTCCCACCCAGCTTTGTATCATCAGCAAACTTGGATATATTACATTTGGTCCCCTCATCCAAATCACTGATGTAGATTGTGAATAGCTAAGGTCCAAGCACTGACCCTTGCGGTACCCCACTAGTTACAGCCTGCCAACCCGAAAATGACCTGTTTATTCCTACTCTGTTTCCTGTCCGTTAACCAATCCTCAATCCATGCTAATATATTACCCCCAATCCCATGAGCCCTAATTTTGTTTAATAACCTCTTGTGTGGCACCTTATTGAATGCCTTCTGAAAATCCAAATACACCACATCCACTGGTTCCCCCTTATCTATTCTGCTAGTCACAACCTCAAAAACTCTAACAGATTCGTCAAAAATGATTTCCCTTTCATAAATCCGTGTTGAGTCTGCTCAATCCTATTATTATTTTCTAAGTGCCCTGTTACCACATCCTTAATAATAGATTCTAGCATTTTCCCTACTACTGATGTCAGGATAACTGGTCTGCAGTTCCCTGTGTTCTCTCTCTTTTCTTAAATAGTGGGGTTACATTTGCTACCTTCCAATCTGCGGGAACCATTCTAGAATCTATGGAGTTTTGGAAAATGACAACCAATGCATTCACTATCTCTATAGCCACCTCTTTCAAAATCCTAGGATATAGGCCATCAGGTCCAGGGGATTTATTGGCTTTCAGTCCCACTAATTTCTCCAGTACTATTTTTTTAGTAATACTAATTTCTTTCAGTTCCTCATTCTCGCTAGACCATTGGTTCTCCACTATTTCCCGGAAGTTTTTGCATCTTCTTCCGTGAAGACAGACGCAAAGTATTTGTTTAATTTTTCTGCCATTTCCTTATTCCTCATTATAATTTCTCCTGTGTCAGCCCATAAGGGGCCCATATTTACTTTCGCTAATCTTTTCCTTTTTACATACCTATAGAAACTTTTACAGTCTGTTTTTATGTCTCTCGCTAGTTTACTCTCATATTCTATTTTCCCTTTCTTTATCAATTCTAAATGAATTCTAAAATCCTCCCAATCCTCAGGCTTGCTACTCTTTTTGGCAACATTATAAGCCTCTTCCTTTGATCTACTGTAACACTATCTTTAACTTCTCTTGTTAGCCACGGTTGGACCAGTTTTCCTGTGGGGTTTTTGTGCCTTAAAGGAATGTATATTTGTTGTAAATTATGTATTAATTCTGTAAATGCGAGCCATTGCTTGTCTACCATCATACCTTTTAATGTAGTTTCCCAATCGACCTTAGCCAACTCGCCCCTCATACCTATGTAGTTTGCTTTGTTTAGATTTAAGACCCTAATTTTGGATTTAACTAAATCACTTTCAAACTCAATATAAAATTATATCAAATTATGGTCACTCTTCCCTAAAGGCCCCTTTACTACTAGGTTATTAATTAACCATTTCTCATTGCACAATACTAGATCTAAAATAACCTGTTCCCTAGTTGGTTCCTCAACATACTGATCTAGAAAACTATCATGCACACATTTAGAGCTAAGATCCTTTCTCTCTACTGTCTTTATTCCATCCTTTATTATCAGGGCTACACCTCCTCCTTTTCCATTTTGCCTATCTCTTCTAAAAGTTAAGTATCCTGGAATATTTAGTTCCCAACCTTGGCTACTTTGCAACCATATCTCGGTTATGGATGTTATATCAAACCTGTTCATTTCTATCTGTGCTACTAATTCATCTATTTTGTTGCAAATATTCGCGCGTTCAGATATAGTACCTTTAGCTTTGACTTATTTCTCTTTTTCCCTGATGTCACCTTAGTCACTGATGCCCTTATTACCTTTGTTACTCTCTCTGTCCCTTCCTGACCCACTCTGCTTATTTTTACCCAAAACTCTGCTCGAGAGACTTGACATTTCTCTCACTGCTTTTAAGTTTACTCTTTCCTGAATCCTCCCACACCCCCTTCATTAGTTTAAAGCCCTGTCTACTGCCCTAGTTATTCGGTTCACCAGGAAACTGGTCCCAGCCCGGTTTAAGTGGAGCCCATCCCAACGGAACAGTTTCCTCTTTCCCCAGTACTGGTGCCAGTGCCCCTTGAACTGAAACCCCTTCCTCCCACACCACTCTTTGAGCCACGCATTTAAACCTCTAATCTGTTTGTCCCTATGCCAATTGGTGCGTGGCTCAGGTAACAATCCAGAGATTATTACCTTTGAGATACTGCTTTTTAATTTGGATCCTAGCTCCTCAAACTCCCTCAGCAGAACCTCATTCCTAGTTCTACCTATGTCGTTGGTTCCAATGTGAACCACAACAACTGGATCCTCCCCCTCGCACTCCAAGTTCTTCTCCAGCCGCGAGGAGATGTATTTAACCTCGCACTTGGCAGGCAACACAACCTTCAGAACTCTTGGTCGTGACTGCAGAGTGGGCTTCATAAGCAGCTGGCATAATTTCCCATAAGCCTCCATAGAGATATACAGCCTTCTGAGGCATTGATGGCCAGGAAAACCTGAGCAAGACCTCCTAGGCAATGTTCCCTTAGGCTGCACGGTTGCGCAGCACTCCAGGGGGTCCCGTGCAGCTGGTGAGCTGGCTTTTTAATTGAAAAAAACCATGCATGCGCAGACTTTTGAATGGGCCGCGCAGCCCAAAAGAAAATCACGGGGAACATTGCTCCTAGGTCTGTAAGTTCTATGAAGTGGGTATCATTGGGATGGAAACAATTGTCTCCTGTGATGCATCACTCTAAGTTCCTCTAATAAAGTCTCTTTCATTTCTTTATCCTCTTCCTCTTCATAACATAGGAAGAGAGTGCTTCCCATTCAGAAATCCTTTTCCCCAGTGCCAAATTTTAATTTGTCCAATATTCACTTTAATGTCAGGAAAGCTCTTCAGTGAAGCTGCACTGCACAAAATAACAAAAATCACTGTCCTGAGAAAGTTATAGAAAGATGCAGTTAGGTTCAACAAAAGTGCCCTCCTGTATGTGTTATCCATCTCAGGCTTTGCCTTGTGCTGCTCATACTGCCACTTACATTTTCCAAAATTGGGTTAGGGGCACTAATTGGAAAAAATTGAAGGGAAATCTTTGCCATGCCCAACCAACCCCCCAACTACCACTGCCCTATTTACATGCACCAGGCCGGGCTCAAGGCAGACAGTTATCAGGACTGGTGGTTTTTGGAGGGGAGATATTTGGCGATTTCTTGGGGCTTGATTGTAGTGATAATTCACCCCAACAGATTTTTACACCTCAAAACCTCCCAGGAATGGCTGATATTTCAAAGGTAAAATCCTGGCCAACATTTCTAATGCCTACAATAACATTGACAACTCAAAAGTGGATTCTCAGCAATGTGCAACAAACATACTGCACTCATTACAGGCAAAGTTAAAAGGAGTCCATATGTCAGGAATCACAATGAGCTCCTGACTCTGAAATTAAATATTAGAATAACATACTGCAGCTTTTTTCAGTTAGGAAAACAGACTGTGACTATTTCCTTCAATGTACAAATGAAAATCTGAGGAATTTCTTAAATCGATCTTGCCAACTGACTGTAGAAATACTGAAATACTAAACATCAAAAGTGAGATAGTGTTTAACATGTAAACAACAATAAGATAGTTTAAATCCTCCCTCCACTATTGGATCACCACTTTCCACCAAGCTCAACTTTATAGCAATTTATAGGTCACATTTGAAGCTGACTCCTCACCTACATAGGAATCTGTCATGAAGCAGGATCAAATTGAAGCCCTTTGTAAACTTCTAAAGCTGTAAGTCTGGATCAAATTGATACAAAATTACTACTCATGTTTTCTGCAGATGTTTTTTCTGATCATTAATTTATTAGTCACTGTATTTTTTAAGCAGGTTGACTTAGTATCCTTGGAATTAAAGTGTACGAAATTCATTCCATTTTACAAAGGTGAATCAAACTTGTACTAACAATTACTGATTTGTTTCCATTTTAGTATGTGAGATGCTGGAAAGAATTTCTCATTCTCTCCACAACAATTTCCTGTTGTTTAACAAGATCCTGGAAAATTATTATTTGCTTACATTATTTTGCTTCTTTTAGAACTTACTGATCATAAATATGTTTAACAATGCTTAAATATTTGAGTCGGTCAATATGATAGCTTTAATAGTGCTGTGTTAAAATTTGCAGGGCTAAGGGAAAGAGCAGGTAGTGGGACTAATTGGTAGCTCATCCAGAGAGCCAGCACAGGCATGATGGGCCGAATGGCCTCCTTCTGTGCTGTACAATTCTATGATTAACAGCTCCCATTCTATCTGAAATCTATTGATGAAGGTTTAACTGTCAGAACAACCTCATTTTCACAATAGAATCAAGCACCTCAAGGTCAGTGTTTCTCTATGGGACAAAAGATCACCATCAGCTAGTGATCCGAAAACATGAGTTCAAATCCCACCATGGCAGCTGTGGAATTTGAATTCAGTTAATTAAATAAATCTGGAATAAAAAGCTAGTATCAGTAATGCTGACCAGGAAACTACCGGATTCTCATAAAAAACCAATCTGGTTCACTAACACAAACCGAGCTCCGAGAGCGGGAGAGGCGGACCTGTGAGAGGAGAGGCAGGAGAGGCTGATTTAAACCGAGCTCTGAGAGCGGGAGAGGCGGACCTGCAAGAGGAGAGGCGGGAGAGGCTGATTTAAACCGAGCTCCGAGAGCGGGAGAGGCGGACCTGCGAGAGGAGAGGCGGGAGAGGCTGATTTAAGCCGAGCTCCGAGAGCAGGAGAGGTGGACCTGCAAGAGACGAGGTGGGAGAGGCTGATTTAAACCGAGCTCCGAGAGCGGGAGAGGTGGATCTGCAAGAGGAGAGGTGGGAGAGGCTGATTTAAACCGAGCTCCGAGAGCGGGAGAGGTGGACCTGCGATAGGAGAGGCAGGAGAGGCTGATTTAAACCGAACTCCAAGAGCGGGAGAGGCGGACCTACGAGAGGCAAGGTGGGAGAGGCTGATTTAAATCGAGCTCCGAGAGCGGGAGAGGCAGAGCTGCGAGAGGCGAGGCAGGAGAGGCTGATTTAAACCGAGCTCCGAGAGCGGGAGAGGCGGACCTGCGAGAGGCACAGAGCTCCAAGAGCGGGAGAGAGAAGTAAAAAGTAATCAAAGTGTGACGTCACCAGAAAGCAGGTAAGTGATTGGTTGGTGAGTATTTCTCTCTTTCTCGCTTTTTTCCAAACTTAAATTTTGTGGTTTATAGTTCCTAAGGTCTCTGTTGTGCAGTGGGGACTGCTGGTAAACAAGGGCCCTTGAGTATATCATTGAATTATAGTGTAATTGGGGGGATTGATTTGATTTAATTTAATTTGAATTAATTAAAGGGTAAGTCATGGCAGTACAGCTCGGCGCCGTGGTGTGCTCCTCCAGCACTATGTGGGAAATCAGGGACACTTCCTGTGTCCCTGACGACCATGTGTGCGGGAAGTGTATCCAGCTGCAGCTACTGGCAGACCGCATTGCGGCACTGGAGCTGCAAATGGATACATACTGGAGCATTTGCGATGCTTAGGGCATCGTGGAAAGCACGTTTAATGAGTTGGTCACACCGGAGGTAAAGGCTGCACAGGCAGGAAGGGAATGGGTGACTGCCAGGCAGAGTAGTAGGCGCAGGCAGGTAGTGCAGTGGTCCCCTGTGACAATCCCCCTCTCAAACAGATATACCGCTTTGGATATTGTTGGGGAGGATGGCTTATTGGGGGAAGGCAGCAGCAGCCAACTTCCTGGCACCATGAGTGGTTCTGCTGCACAGGACAGGAGGAAAAAGAGGGGTAGAGCTATAGTGATAGGGGATTCTATTGTAAGGGGAATAGATAGGCGTTTCTGCGGCCACAAATGAGACTCCAGGATGGTATGTTGCCTCCCTGGTGCAAGTGTCAAGGATGTCTCAGAGCGGTTGCAGAGCATTTTGGAAGGGGAGGGTGAACAGCCAGTTGTCATGGTGCATATAGGTACCAATGATATAGGTAAAAAATGGGATAAGGTCCTAAAAACTGAATATAGGGAGTTAGGAGGTAAATTTAAAAAAAGGACCTCAAAGGTAGTAATCTCAGGATTGCTACCAGTGCCACGTGCTAGTCAGAGTAGAAATAGAAGGATATTTCAGATGAATATGTGGCTAGAGGAATGGTGCAAGGGGGAGGGATTCAAATTCCTGGGGCATTGGAACCGGTTCTGGGGGAGGTGGGACCAGTACAAACTGGACGGTTTGCACCTGGGCAGGACCGGGACCTATGTCTTAGGGGGAGTGTTTGCTAGTGTACTGGGGGAGGGTTTCAACTAAAATGGCAGGGGGTTGGGAACCTGTGCAGGGAGACAGAGGAAAGTGAAGCAAGGATAGAAGCAAAAGACAGGAAGGAGAAAAGCAAAAGTGGCAGTCAAAGAAATCAAGGGTTTAAATCAAACATGGCCACAGTAAATAATAATTCTAAAAGGTCTAAGAGTGTTAAAAAAACAAGCCTGAAGGCATTGTGTCTTAATGCGAGGAGCATTCGTAATAAGGTGGATGAATTAGCTGCGCAAATAGATGTAAACAGATATGAGTATTGTGTGCAGTTTTGGTCGCCTTATCTGAGGAAGGATGTTCTTGCCATGGAGGGAGTGCAGCGAAGATTCACCAGACTGATACCTGGGATGGCAGGAATGACGTATGAGGAGAGATTGGGTCAATTGGGCTTATACTCGCTGGAGTTTAGAAGAATGAGAGGGGATCTCATTGAAACGTATAAAATTCTAACAGGACTAGACAGACTAGATGCAGGAAGGATGTTCCCGATGGTGGGGGAGTCCAGAACCAGGGGTCACAGTCTAAAGATAAGAGGTAAGTCATTTGGGACAGAGATGAGGAGGAATTTCTTCACCCAGAGAGTGGTGAACCTGTGGAATTCTCTACCACAGAAGGCAGTAGAGGCCAATTCATTAAATATATTCAAGAAGGAGTTAGATATATTTCTTAAGGCTAAAGGGATCAAGGGATATGGGGAGAAGGCAGGGACAGGGTACTGAGTTTGGATGATCAGCCATGATCTTATTGAATGACGGAGCAGGCTCGAGGGGCCGAATGGCCTACTCCTGATCCTATCTTCTATGTTTCTATGTTTCTAATGTTCTTTAGGAAAATAAATCTGCCGCCCTTACCTGGTCTGCCCTACTTGTGACACCAGACCCACAGCAATGTGGTTGACTCTGAAATGGCCTAGCAAGCCACTCAGTTCTATCAAACCACTAGGAAAAACAAGAAGAATAAAACTGGACGGACCACCTGGCATCAACCTAGGCACCGGATTCGGACATGACAGTGGCACATCCAACCCAGTCAACCCTGCAAAGTCTTCCTCACTAACATGTGGGGACTTCTGCCAAAATTGGGAGAGCTGTCTCATAGATTAGTCAAGCAACAGCCTGACATAGTCATACTCACAGAATCATACATTTCAGCCAATGTCCCACGCTCCTCCATCACCATCCCTGGGTATGTCATGTTCGACCAGCAGGACAGACCCACCAGGGGTGGTGGCACAGTGGTATACAGTCGGGAAGGAGTGGCCCTGGGAGTCCTCAACATTGACTCCGAACCCCATGAAGTCTCATGGCTTCAGGTCAAACATGGACAAGGAAACCTCCTGCTGATTACTACCTACCATCCTCGCTTAGCTGCTGAATCAGTTCTCCTCCATGTTGAACACCACTTGGAAGAAGCACTGAGGGTAGCAAGGGTGGGAGACTTCAATGTCCATCACCAAGATTGGCTCAGTAGCACCACTACTGACCGAGCTGGTCGAGTCCTGAAGGACATAACTGCCAGACTGGGCCTGTGGCAGATAGTGAGAGACCCTACACGAGGGAAAAACCTGCTTGACCTCATCCTCACCAATCTACCTGTTGCAGATGCGTCTGTCTATGACAGTATTGGTAGGAGTGACCACCGCACAGTCCTTGTGGAGACAAAGTCCTGTCTTCACACTGATGACACCCTCCATTGTGTTGTGTGGCACTACCACTCAGCTCAAAACTAGACATCCACGAGGCGCTGTGGACCATCTGCAGCAGCTGAATTGTATTCCACCACAATCTGTAACCTCATGATCTGGTATATACCTCCCTCTACCATTACCATCAAGCCAGGGAACCAACCCTGGTTCAATGAGGACTGCAAAAGAGCATGCCAGGAACTGCACCAGCCATACCTAAAAATGAGGTGCCAACCTGGGGAAGCTGCAACACAGGACTATATACATGGTAAACAGCGGAAGCAGCATGCTATAGACAGAGCTAAGCGATTCCACAATCAACGGATAAGATCAAGGCATTGATTTTAACTGACCGTGGAGTCGGGATTGGAGGCATGCGGGGGATTAAAGTCCCGAATTCGGGGGTCCCGACACCATCCCGCCCTAAACCCGCCTCCATGTAAGTTTCAAAGGAGGCGGGTACCCGCCCCGCACTGGGACCCGCCTAACCGAGGCGGGAAGGGATTAGTGCCAATTAACTGCCTGTTAACAGGTAGTTAACAGGCAGTTTTTAGCCTAATCCCTATTTTAAAGCTTGAAGTGTGGGATTCCCGACGGCTCCAAACCACGCCAAGTTAGAGGAGTCGGGCCGTCGGGTTGAAGGATTTGGAGGGGTCAAGATGTCGGTGTTCAGGTGCGTGATGGGTGCATGAGTGCAAAGGTAAGTGTGTTTGGTGTGTCTAAAGTATGTAAAGAAGTTTAAATTACCTGTACTTACCTTTACAGCCTTCCTTCCTCTAGGTTTCGGGAGTCCATCATCTAACTGGCACAGAAAGCAGAATGGCTGCGAACTGTCAAAAGTGACAGCCTTCAGCTTTCTGTGCCGGAGAGATTTCTAACTGAGTCTGTGGAGAAGGACTCAGGTTAGAAGTAAGACTGTCAGTGTTTGACAGCTTCAAACAGCTGTGAAACACTAATATTTCATCTGTCAAAATGTCTTGTCAGATGAAATTTCAGTCTGTGATGTCACCTGTTGCCGGGTGGCCCTTAATTGGCCTGCTGAGCCCGCTAGGCGGGCTCAACAAGGTCAATCAAGTTAAAATCACGTGGATTGGCCGCATCTCGATGGAGGCGGGACTACAACCCCGAAAGTTGTAGTCCCGCCTCCTTCCCGACTTCTGAGTGAAAATCACCCCCCAAAGCTCTGCAGTCCTGCCACATCCAGTCGTGAATGGTGATGGACAATTAAACAACTAACGGGAGGAGGAGGCTCCATGAACAACCCCATGGTGGAGCCCAGCACGTGAGTGCGAAAGACAAGGCTGCGGCATTTGCAACCAGACAGTAGTGCCGAGTGGATGATGTTAAGTCTGTGTGTTATAATGAGAATTACTACACAGACCACAAGAGTAAATTTTAACAGGTCTTTACTAGTCGAAGGTCAGGGCGGAACTGCCCAATAAATCATTACACAGCACTTATATACCGGTGTGGTCACCACCGGTATTACAGTATACAGCAGCCAAGATAAAGTAGTGCAACTCTTAAAATAGTTCTCTTAAAGGTGGAACGGTTACATACACCACAATCCTCCCTTTTTAGCTTAACAGTATATATTCCCCATTAACATAATATAATAACATATATACACAACTTCATGTAAAAACAGTTCACAGATTCAGTCTCTCTGGAGGCTTCCTGACTCGGTCCGGATAACGCCTCGGTGGTGTAGTAGTTTTCGGTGGTGTAGTAGGTTCTTTTGGCAAGGTCGATTCGGCTTGAATGCCAGTGTCGGGTTCATCTGGTTCCAGTATCACCGGATCGGAGGTAGATACTATGGGTATCTCTGCTTCATCATTATTGTCTTCTATTTCCTCCATCACTTCTGCTTTTGCCTCTGCCACCAATTCCCTGAGTGGCTTATTACTGCTGACACTGCTCACAAAAGGGTACTCTTTCTTCTTAGCTTTCAACTGATCGATGAATTTGACATATTCCCTTTCTTGCTCAGCTTTGATTCGTTTGGCCTCATCGCGCAGACGGTTTGTGTGTTCCTGTTCCATTTTCTCAATCAGCTGCTTCTGCTGTCTTTCCAGATTCTCCCACTCTGTGTCAAAGAACTTTTTCTTTGCATTCATCTCTTGCTCAAAACGGCGAATCATTTGTTCTAATTGCTGTTGTAGTTTGAAATTGAGTTGAGTTCGAGCCCGGTGTTCCTCAGAAATGTGCATGTCTGTAAACTGGACAGACTCAGAATTCTCTGTCAAACTATGTTGTTGTTGTTCAGTGGAATTCTGTTCTGATACTTTGTTCTCTTCTGAAGCATTTATGCTCCCCTTCGTTTTTCCATCATTAGTCTGCAAGTCCATTTTAGACTTGTCTTTTGCACATGGGCTGGTCTTACCATCCTCAGTTCCAGAGTCTGAGCTGATTGTCTTCACCGAGTTCTCACTCTCTGCTTTGTCACTGTCACTGCTGCATATGCCCTCATCCAATATTCTGGACAATCGTTCAGGTTTAACATCTTTTTTTCCGGAATCTACCGTTATTGCTTTTAGGGAGTGCCAGTCCATATTTATTTTCCTGATCCACTCCCGTCCCAGAAGTGGTGGACCTCCCTCAGGTAGTACATATATGTCCATTCCTTGGTGTTCTTTGCCCTGGTGTACCACCTTGACTTTTATCTTTCCGATGGGGTATACTCTTTGCCCCGTGTATGTCTGCAATACTATCTCCGTATCCCGTAGGGGAATATGTGTGAATAACCTTTTGTAATCTTGCTTATTCATGACCGTCAATGCTGATCCGGTGTCCAATTCCATCTTCACTTGGACTCCTGCTATCTGAAGTGTGACCCAGATAGTTTGTAGGTCAGCTTCCTTACTCACATTGTGAATTCTCAGACTACCCAGTTCCTTGCTGTTGGAGTCTGAATCCGAATTCTGTTCATCCGAACTCTTCTCAGCCACCTTATGTACCTTTCTGCACTTTTCCTGCGGTGACTTTTTGTTGCTGGTCTTCTTTCCTGACCGGCATACTTTAGCTATGTGACCAAGCTTGCCACATTTTCTACATTCCTGGTTTTTAAACCAGCATTGGTTCTGATCATGTGTTGTCTTCCCACAACGATAACATTTCGTTGTACCCAAAGCCATTTGATCTACGCTGAGTACCGCTGCCTTCAGCTGCATTTCCGCAGTGCCTCTCGCTGCGGCTTCGTACGATGCTGCAATAGTGACAGCCTTATCAAGTGTAAGATCATTCTCTTCAAGTAGCCGCTTTTGTGTTCCTTCTTTCGACAATCCACACACGAATTTGTCTCTCAGTGCCTCTGTCAGTCTTTCCCCAAACTGACAGTATTTCGCTAGCTTACGCAGTTCAATTAAATACTCCGCGTTGCTTTCCTCTTTCCGTTGCGTTCTCGCATAAAATTTAAATCGTTCCGCTAACATCAGCGGTGTGGGGTTCAAATGATTTCTCAGGACAGCAACAATATTAGCGAAAGTCTGATCCGCCGGTTTAGCTGGTGATAGAAGATGCTTCAATAGCCCGTATGTCTTCGCACCCATTGAGTTTAGTAAGGTTAGTGCTTTGTCTTTATTTGATATTTTATTTGCCTTACGATAAATCTCTATGCGTTCTACATACGTGGCCCAATCTTCAACATCGGGATCGAAATCGTTGATGTTACCACGCTTAGGCATCCTCGCAATCTTCTTGAGAAACAAAAAGAAATTTTTCTTTTCTTTTTTTTTTCAAAATGGCGGTTTCCCGCACTTGTCTTCTTCCCCCGCCTACGAAAATGGCGGCTTCCCGCGTTTGCCTTTCTCCCCCGCTGGCTGTAATAGCGATTGCCGTATTGCTGCGTTCGCCCTCCCCAGCGGTTCTCAAATCGTGCCTCCCAGCCCCTCTTGCAGTCCGGTCCTTTCCCCCCGGCTGTGGCTGAGTTCTCCGCGGTTTTTTTTTCGTTTTTTTAAATTTTCTCCCGCGCCTTACGCTGTCCTGGTCGCTGCGCCTTGCGGCCTCAGTAGCTGCCCAGCCTTTTTCACCGGTCGCGGTCGAGCTCTCTCTCGACGCTGTTGCGTCTCCCAGCCCGCTTGCAGCCCGGTCTTTTACACCGGCTGCGTTTGCATTCACCGTGGCTCCCATGCCTTACGCTGCCCCAGTCTCAGCGCCTCTGGCCCCGACTTCTGTCCGACTCTTTTCCCCGGCCGTGGTCGAGTTCTCCGCCCTTATATCCTCCGTTTTTCCCTCCCCTACTTCACAGCCAACGTGGCCGACTTGCTGCTCGTCGCTGATCGGCTTACCCACCACCGTGATAGAAGGGATGATCACTGCCTGTTGCTGATGGAAGGCTTCGTGTCAGAATTCTTCCTTTGCTCTGCAGACCCGAGTCTTTTCTCAGCAGAATGATGAGGGCGGATGCCTCTTCTCGACGCCCGTTAAACTGCCTTGGATGTATCTCTGCCGCAGGGTAAGATCGTACTCGTCGCCACTGTTAAGTCTGTGTGTTATAATGAGAATTACTACATAGACCACAAGAGTAAATTTTAACAGGTCTTTACTAGTCGAAGGTCAGGGCGGAACTGCCCAATAAATCATTACACAGCACTTATATACCGGTGTGGTCACCACCGGTATTACAGTATACAGCAGCCAAGATAAAGTAGTGCAACTCTTAAAATAGTTCTCTTAAAGGTGGAACGGTTACATACACCACAGATGATACATTGTGGTCCCCTCCTGAGGTCTTCACCATCACAGAAGGCAGTCTTCAGTAAATTTGATTCACTCCACGTGATATCAAGAAATGCCTGAGCACACTGGATACAGCAAAGGCTATAGGTCCTGACAACATCCCGGCTGTTGTGCTGAAGATTTGTGCTCCAGAACTAGCCACGCCTCTAGCCAAGCTGTTCTAGTACAGCTACAACACTGGCATTTACCCAACAAAGTGGAAAATTGCCCAAATTTGTCCTGTCCACAAAAAGCAGGACAAATCCAATTTGGCCAATTACTGCCCCAGCAGCCTACACGCAATCATCAGCAAAGTGATGGAAGGTGTCGTCGACAGTGCTATCAAGCAGCACTTACTCACCAATAACCTGCTCACCAATACCCAGTTTGGGCTTCACCAGGACCACTCGGTTCTAGACCTCATTACAGCCTTGTTCCAAACATGGACAAAAGAGCTTAATTAAAGACCTGGGTGTTCTTGTACACCAGTCACTGAAAGCAAACATGCAGGTGTAGCAAGCAGTTAGGAAGGCAAATGGTATGTTGGCTTTCATTGCAAGAGGATTTGAGTACAGGAGCAAGGATGTCTTACTACAATTATACAGGGCCTTGGTGAGACCACACTTGGAGTACTGTGTGCAGTTTTGGTCTCCTTACCTAAGAAAGGATATACTTGCCATAGAGGGAGTGCAGCAAAGGTTCACCAGACTGATTCCTGGGGTGGCAGGACTGTCGTATGAGGAGAGATTGGGTCGACTAGGCCTGTATTCACTAGAGTTTAGAAGAATGAGAAGGGATCTCATTGAAACATATAAAATTCTGACAGGGCTAGACAGACTGTATGCAGGGAGGATGTTTCCCCTGGCGGGGGGGCCTAGAATGAGAGGTCACAGTCTCAGGATACGGGGTAGGAAATTTAAGACTGAGATGAGGAGAAATGCCTTCACTCAGAGGGTGGTGAACCTGTGGAATTCTCTACCACAGAAGGCTGTGGAGGCCAAGTCACTGAATATATTTAAGAAGGAAATAGATAGATTTCTAGACACAAAAGGCATGAAGGGGTATGGGGAGAGAGCGGGAATATGGTATTGAGATAGAGGATCAGCCATGATCATATTGAATGGTGGAGCAGGCTCAAAGGGCCGAACAGCCTACTCCTGCTCTTATTTTTCTATGTTTCTATGTTTCTAGAGGTGAGGTGAGAGTGACTGCCCTTGACATCAAGGCAGCATTTGACCGAGTGTGGCATCAAGGAGCAGTAGTAAAATTGAAGTCAATGGTAATTGGTGAAAACTCACCACTGGCTGGAGTCATACCTAGCACAAAGGAAGATGGTTGTGGTTGTTGGAGGCAACTCATCTCAGCCCCAGGACATCGCTGCAGGTGTTCCTCAGGGCAGTGTCCTAGGCTCAACCATCTTCAGCTGCTTCATTAATGACCTTCCCTTCATTTAAGGTCAGAAGTGGGGATGTTCATTGATGACTGCACAGCATTCATTTCCATTTGCAACTCCTCAAATAATGAAGCAGTCGGTGCCCGCATGCAGCAAGTCCTGGATAACATTCAGGCTTGGGCTGATTAGTGGCATTCACGCCACACAAGTGCCAGGCACTGGCCATCTCCAGCAAGAGAAGCCTAGACACCTCCCCTTGACATTCAATGGGATTACCATTGGCAAATCCCCCACCATCAACATCCTGGAGGTCACCATTGACCAGAAACTTAATTGGACCAGCCACATAAATACTGTGGCTGCATGAACAGGTCAGAGGCTGGGTATTCAGCGGCGAGTGACTCACCTCCTGACTCCCCAAAGCCTTTCCACCATCTACAAGCCACAAGTCTGGATTGTGATGGAATACTCTCCATTTGCTTGGATGAGTGAAGCTCCAACAAATCTCAAGAAGCTCGACACCATCCACGACAAAGCAGACCACTTAGTTGGCACCCCATCCACCACCTTAAACATTCACTCCCTCCAGCGCCACGCAACGCGGCTGCAGTGTGTACCATCTACAAGATGCACTGCAGCAACTCGCTAAGGCTTCTTCGACAGGTCCTCCTAAACCTGTGACCTCTACCACCTAAAAGGACAAGGGCAGCAGACGCATAGGAACACCACCACCTGCAAGTTCCTCTCCAAGTCACACACCTTTCTGGCTTGGAAATATATCGCCGTTCCTTCATCGTCGCTCAGTCAAAATCCTGGATTTCCCTCCCTAACAGCACTATGGGAGTACCTTATAAGAACATAAGAATTAGGAGCAGGAGTAGGCCATATGGCCTCTCGAACCTGCTCCGCCATTCAATAAGATCATGGCTGATCTTCGACCCCAACCCCACTTTCCCGCACGATCTCCATATCCCTTGATTCCCCTAGAGTCCAAAAATCTATCTATCTCTTGAATATACTTAACGATTCAGCATCTACAGCCCTATGGAGTCCATAGAATTACAAAGATTCACAACCCTCTGAGTGTAGAAATTCTTCCTCATCTCAGTTTTAAATGGCCAACCCGTTATCCTGAGACTATGCCCCATAGTTCTAGACTCTCCAGCCAGGGGAAACAACCTCTCAGCATCAACACTGTCAATCCCCCTCAGAATCTTATGTTTCAATGAGATCACCTCTCATTCTTCTAAACCCCAGAGAGTATAGGCCCAATCCACTCACCTCATGAACTGCAGCAGTTAAGGAAGGCAGCTCACCACCACCTTCTCAAGGATAATTAGGGATGGGCAATAAATGCTGGCTTTGCCAGCGACGCCCACATCCCATGAATGCCCCCCACCCCACCACTGCAATACAGGTTTTATTCTCACAAGTTACAGATAAAGCTATTGCAGGAATTGGAAAGATAAATTCATATTGATTCAATAGGGGAGCTCCTCTGGGTATGAAGATGAATATGAAGCCTCTAATTATCACCTGTGCTTTAGTCAGTGTAATTACCGACAGCTGCAAGACAGAGAGAGACAGAGGCCGGAATGTTCTGAGGTAAGAGCGGGTGGGTTGGAGGCGTGGGGGGAAGTGAAAGTTGAAAAAAATGTGAACCCTGATCCCAAGCTACCTCCAACCCGCCCACTTTCACCTTTCACTCAGGCGGGGTGGGGGGGGCAGGCTGCCAACCTGCTACCAAGAGGTGGGTTGGCAATTTAACTATTATAATGAGGCCTGTAGCTTCTACTTTAACCTGCTATGCCGGTTTAACAGCAGACAGCCGGGGATCCCGGGGCTCAGGATTTCTGGTAGTTGCAACGAGGCGACCTCAGCCTCGGGGAGCAATCCTTGTGGGTCAGGAGGAGCAGGAGTGCTTCCTCCCAGCCCCTCAAGCTCCCCCACCATCAGCCTGGCCCTCCCCGGGGCCGGGGTCAGACCCCCGGGCCTGGAACACACCCCCCTCCGGCACTGCGATTGGCCCCGGGGTCGGGTATTGGACCCCGCCTTCCACCCCCCCCCGGGGAATCAGACTTCCGGGCTTGGCCCCCCCCCACCCCCACCCCCACCATCCTGGGCCCAGCACTTATCTGTTACTGCGGCCTCCTTCTCCTAATTCCCCACATGACTGGAAGCCAGGCTGACTTCTGGGCAGGGAACCCGCCCCTGAAGTCGCATGCACGCTGTGGAATTTCCCATTGTCTCCCGGGTCCCCCCGCACCAAGTGGGTGGGACCCAGCAAATTCCAGCCCAGAAAAAGAGAGCAGCAGACAGATCCTTCTTAATTTGTGTTTGTTTAAAAAAAACGAAGTTGAATTTTGTAATCAAACAAAGCTTCTTTGAGATAAATGAATGCGAGGGGTGTGGGGAGAATAGGAGTGTCAAAGAAGGAAGGAAACAGGAAGGGTGAGCGGGCCTCTGGCCTCTTAATACCCGTCCTTGAGGAGATCAAGTGGGAGTGAGGGGAAAGTGAAGGGTGTGAGTGACAGTAGAGTGTGGGTGAGGGTAGGATACATGGGTCTGGCGGATAGTTCAAAGTGAAGGAGGTAAGTCTAAATGGGTGTGAGTAGAAATAGTGATGGGAGTGATGGGGAATAGGAAAGCGAGGGGATGGTAAGAATATGAAGAGGTAGAGAATGCGGTGGGAGTGAGGGGATGGGAGGAAACATGAGTGATGGGGGTGGGGAATGGGAAGGGGGTTGCAGAGGGCTGCAGGCCACAATTATCTTCCAATCACAACTAGAAAATGCAGCCTGCAGTCATCAGTGCCTTCTTTTCATGCACACTACACTATGCTAACCACCACCTCCTATGTGAAAGGAAAGAAGAAAAGATAGAGAGAAGCAAAGAAAGAGTTAAAGAAAGAGAAAGAGAGAAGAAGAGAAAGTGAGCCAGAAACAGAAGAGGAAGAGGAGATGACAGAGAGAGAAACAGAAACTCAAAGGCAGCCGAGACCGTAAGAAAAATAGCATAACAACAACAACAACTTGTATTTATATAGCGCCTTTAACGTAGTAAACATCCTAAGGTGCTTCACAAGAGTGTTATAAGACAAAAAATTGACATATTCTCCGACTTACCATGTGCAATGCCATGGGAGCTCACTTAGTCGATATAATATTTGCCATTTGGAATAAGTCATGTTCTGGCTCTTTCTAAGACTGAAAACATAACTAGAAGTCTGGCCCCATTCCTGAAGAATAATAATACAAGATTTACGCCCATAAAAACCACAGCATGGGAGTACGCCTTCCACCTTCCTTAGGGACCAGAAACATGGAAAGCCAACCTAAATGCACTGCGAGACAAAAAAGAGTAATCCCTGATTGATCCTGCCCAGGCATCACTATCCTTGTGGCCACCAACAGAAGCACTGATCCTGAAACTTTCTTGTATTAATGTAAGAATATTTTTTAAAATCATGCCATAGGATCATAGTAAAATATGCTCCTGCAAATACATATTAGAAAAATATACAACTCCATCAATGTGTAAGGCAAAATAAGATTCTGAAAATATATTTTTAAAGAAGAAATTAAATATTGCATTATACTTATACAATAAAAACTCTCACATGGTTTGTTGGTGATTAGGCTGCTATGATCATGTGGTTTATAGGTTGTTTCTAATGCAATTTAACCATGGTGCAATATCATTAAAGTTTACCCCATGTAGGTTGTAGTGTCTAATGATAGCCAAAGCAAAGAAACAAGGGCCACTTCATTCTCAACAGAAAAAAGCTTGTATGAAATATAATTTTGATTACAAATCAACAATAAAGTGTGGCATCTCCGGCTGCCCAACATCCCAAGGTCAATAAATAAACAGGCGGCCACACCCTTTAGGGGCAACTTGAAGCTTGCAGAGGGGGAGTCCCATCTCTTCCTCTGACGCTGGCATTGGGGGGTGGGGGTAGGATGGAGAAGTGCCAGTGCCCCCTACCGTAAGATTATCTCATTGAGCCAAAAAAAGGGGTAGAGACCTAGCTGGGTTCCACCCCAAATTCCAACCCCCACGCAGATTGTGTAATTTTTATGTTATAAAGGCACAGGAATTTCTACCTCAAATCTTTTTTAAGGATGCAGATTTAAATGGAAAATTTGCCATTGTTCAACCAGCATAAAACTTGGTTGACGGAAACAGAAAACCCAACACTCATTTACATTTTCATTTTCGGAAAAATTAAAATGTTACCTTGTCCAAATTTATTTGCCGTATGAGTTTCAGAAGCCTCTTTATAACCGAGCATCCTGCAGACCACGTCTCCATCCTGCTTGTCCCATTTATCATCGCACACTGTTCCCCATAGCTTGTCATAGAAAACCTCCACCCTGCCTTCATGAGGTCCTGAGCCATTCACCAGTCTTATGACAGGTTCAATTTCTCCTAATGAAAACATGTATTAACAAACTGATTAACATCCAATCAAAATAAATAAATCTCCAGAACCTGATGGTTTCCACCCCAGAGTATTAAAAGAAATAGGCAAGGAAATTACAGATGCGGTAAACATAATTTTCCAAAGCTCTCTAGATTCAGGAATTGTGGGGGCGATTTTGTTAATGGGGGCGCGTTGGAGGCGGGACTGCTGCTTGATGAGTCGATGTCCTGCCTCCATCGGTTTGTGGCCAACCCACGCTATTTTCCCTTGATTGACCTTGTTAAGCCCGCTTGCAGAGAACGTCAATGTATGACGTTTCATCTGTCAAATATTTTTGACAGATGAATTGTCATCGTTTGACAGCTCTGTGAAGCTGTCAAACAGTGACATTCTCTGTAGTTTGATGAGGTCTAAGACCTCATCAAACTTCTTTCTTTTACGGAAATGAGATGGTTGTTGCATCTGAGAATGCAGCAACCATCTCTCATCTGCAACACGGAGGTCCAAGACTCTCCGCATACACACCGACTGAAGCCTGCAGGAAGAAACAAAGGTAAGTACACTTTTACTAACACTTTGCATTTACCTCAGATACCCACCTCTACACTCTTGCACCCATCACTTACCTTCACACCACACTTTTGCACCCATCCCCCGACCCCCGCAGACCCAGTACTTGTCTCGTTGACCTGGCGGGTTTTGGAGTCTTCGGGAAGCCCGTACTTGTGAGGGCAAAAAGGGGATAATCCTATTTTCTGCCTGTTAACTACCTGTTAACAGGAAGTTAATAGGCTTTAATCCCTTCCCGCCTCCAAGGAGACAGGACCCAAGCGGGACGGCTACCCATCTCCTAGGAAGATGGCATGGAAGCGGGTTGGGCACCCGCCCCCAAATTCTGCCATTTTCCCGGCAGTCCCGCTTCCATACCCACCTACACAGAGCTGGCAAAATCGCACCCTGTGCCTTTGGATTGGAAAATTGGAAATGTCACTCCATTATTTAAGAATGAATGGAAGGAAAGGAGAAAGCAAGTAACTAGAGACCTGTTAGTTTAACATCAGTTGTGGGGAAGCTACTGGAATCTTTCTTTGGAGACAGAGTGACTGAGCACTTGGACAAGTATGAGCTGGTCAAAGCGAGTCAGCATGGATTTGTGGTCCAGTTGAATTATTTGAGAAGTCACTAACACAAGAGATTATTAGCAAAAATGAACATGCGCCGAATTGGAGGTAACCTTGTGACATGGATCGGTATTGATTGGGAGGTTGGAGACACAGAGAGTAGGGGAAAATAAAAGAAGTATAGCTATTTACCCACAGCAGACCTGCGAGTAAGTAATACAGAGGACGGGCAAAATGTCAGTGCACAACACTGCAGGGAATAAACATAAGTGCAGAGTTTTAATCATTACAGCATGGGCTCATCAGCTGTATCACTAGCACATGAACCACAGCAGTGTGGGAGGCGGTTAGTGTGCTGTGCAACTGTGCTCCATAAAAGCACAATGCATGTATTTGTAGGAATTGAACTGCAAGTTGCTATGCCTGATTAGTGGAGCTAAACAATTCAATGGGGTCAGTTAGGTGTAATTCTCAACAGAAGAAATTTCCTTTAGAGCATATTAAAATTCCAAGAAATGTAATTTTAGGTAATGAATTATTAGAGTACTTATAATTTATGTGTGCACACAATATTGCAGTTTAAGTGGCATTACAGTGCCTGTAGGGTGAATATTTATAGGCATTTGCTAGAGTGTTAAAGTAGCACTTGTGGTTCATTAACTTCTACATCTAAGTGCTGATTTTACAAATGCACACTCATGGAGGGTGAGGATCTTCATCGAGAACTGTGTCGTCATAAAATCAGCCCATTTCTTCATGTCCCCTATACCTATGTGCTCCCCCAGCTGACTGTAGGTGTGGGCTAAAGGCTGAGCCACTTGTTTGGTTGCCTTGGATTCAAGTTATCTGTATCAGTAATTACCTCTACTGGACATGCATCAGCACCTGGACTATGTCCTTTGCTACTGTCACTGTTTGATCACTGCTTTCTGGTACCGTGGGCACTTGGGGAGTATTGCATGCAGGATTGGGCTCCACACTATAGGGAGGATGCTGAGGTAACAGAGAGGGTAAAGCATAGATTCATTAGGATGCTATATGAGGGTATATAAATATAAAGAAAGACTTGAAAAATTGGAGCTCTTTTCATTAGAACAGGGGAGATTCTGGGGTCATTTGATAGCAGTGTTTAAAATTGTGAAGGGATGGGAAAGATTAGATAGAAACAGATTGGGATGAATTTTAACCTCCAAAAATCTCAAACCCAACCCCAATCCGCCCACTTCCAAGTTTAGCGGAGGTGGGACAGGAGGTGGGTTGGCCATTTAAATGTTATAATGAGGCTGGGAGCCTCACATTTAACTCCCTTTACAGGTTTAACCCTGGCCGGCCAGGTTTCCCAGGCCTCAGGAAACCCGGCAGCTCAAGGGAGGTGAAGACAGCTTCAGGGAAAAGTTAAGTGTTTCCCCCAACCCCCAAGCTTATCTGCTTCCCTGGGATCAGAGCACTGCCCCCTCCCCCCACCATCAGATCCCCCCCCCCATCCAAAGAATGAAACTGAACTGTCCATGCTTTATATCACTTAAAAGCAACTTTACTGATTTAAGTGGAGAGATAGAAAGATTATTAAAAGCTTCTAAAGCTTGATTGGACACTTCCAGTAATCACAGCAGATTTATAAAGCATTCAGCAAATCAAGGGAAAAATGTCATTTTTACTAGACAAGTATGGAATTCCATGGAGGAATTCCATGCTAACCTGGCAAAAAGAGAAAGAAAGAAGAAAAAATTTGATTTATATAGCACTTATGGTCATCCCAAAATGTTTTACAACCAATGGATTATTTTTGAAGTGTACTTACTGTTATGTAGGCAAATGATTCTACAAACAGCAAATGAGTGAAGGAGAAGATAACCTGTTATAGTGTTTGTTGAGGGAAGAATGTTGGCCAGGACACAAGAAGAACTCTCTGCTCCTCTTTGATTAGTGCCAAAGGATCTTTTATATCCAGCTGAGCAGGCAAATGGAGCCTTGGTTTATTGTCTCATCTGAAAGGCAGCACCTCCGACAATGCAGCACTCCCTTAGGGCTGGATTTTGTCAGGTCCCACCCGCACGGAAGTTTGGGTTTCCCGGCATGTTGAGGAGTTTTAACTGCACAGCGTGCGTGTGTAGGAAAGGGCGGGTTCCCCGACCGGAAGTCAGCCTGATTCACAGGCTGGCTTCCAGTAATGCGGAGAACGCGGAAAAAGAGGCCACAGGACTAGGTAAGTGCTGGGCCCAGGATGGCGGGGGGAGGCGGGGGCAGTCCAAGCCCCGGTGGGGTTGTGGTCCGATCCCCCAGGGGGTGGTGGTGAGCTCGATCTCCAGGAGGGGTCCGATCCCTGATCCCGGGGCTGAGTCGCGGTCCCGGGGCAGGGGGGTGGGTGTTGTTCCAGGCCCAGGGCGGGGGAGCCCAATCCCAGGTGGGGGGGGCGGTGCGGGGTCGACCCCGGCTCCGGGAAGGGCCAGGTTGATGGCGGGAGAGCTTGGGGGGCCGGGAGGAAGCACTCCTGCTCCTCCCGGCCCATGAGGATTGCTCCCCGAGGCTGAGGCCGCCTCATTGCAGTTGCTGGGAATCCCAAGCCCCAGGATCTCCAGCCGCCTGCAGTAAAACCTGCAAAGCAGGTTAAAGTAGAGGCTTCAAGCCTCATTATAATATTTAAATTGCCAACCCGCCTCCTGGCAGCGGGTTGGCACCCAACACCGCCCCCCCCCCCACCCCCGCCCCTCCTGAGGTGAAAGTGGGTGGGTTGGGGTCAGGGTTCACATTTTTTCAACTTTCACTTCCCCCCACCCCGCTAACTCACCTGTTCTTACCTCTGAAAATTCCCGCCTTTGTATTGCACTGAAGTGTCAGCCTAGATTATGTGCTGAAGTCTGTAGTGGGAATTTAACCCACAATCTTTTGAAAGTACTACCAATGGAGCCAAACTGACACTAACAAAATATGGGAGAGGCAGGTACTTCCATGTGTGTTGTCTGTATAAACATGCCAAATAGATTGGTGGAGAAATAGCCCAGGTTCCATTAGTAATAGGTCAACATTCCACTCCCGTTCAGCACAGAGAGCTAAATGCCATTATACCAGGGCTCATTATTGGACCAATACTGGCTGACCTCTGTTCAGTGTCCATGCTAGAAGACCTAAGTGGTAAATGTGGATTATTGTGATTGTGTGGGAGTTCCTGGCAGTGTTTTACAGCTTGTGATTTATGGCTAGCAGATGGCACTGCTGGAAGTACTTTCATTTACAAGTCAAAGCAGACCCACAGGGCCCCTTTACATGATATCATGATGGAAAAATCCACATGCCGCGTTACAAATCCAGCCAAAGTGGAGTGGGCAGAAAGGCTTTATAGATGTTCAACAAATATCGACAAAACATGGATTAACAGTCTTCATAATAAAACATCCAAAAAGTAAAAATGAAACAATGAAGCCTTTAGGAAGAGTATACAACAACTTGCACTTGTATAGTGCCTCTCTTGTAGGAAAACAACCAATCTCACCTCATACAAATACTTTAAAACATTTCTTCTTTTGCTCCAATATTGTTCCTGCCCTGTGGTTCCCATCATACCTTTTGATCAGGACGAGCGACCATACTTATTTTAACAAGATTTCAGGCAGCAGAAATATATTATTTCAATAAGGTAAGGCCTATTACATGATTGCTAATCATGCAAACAGATCAAATTAATGTAATTAACTTTAAATGTAATTAGCCTCCAGGCTTAACTATTCCAACACACTCCTGGTTGGCCTCCCATGTTCTACCCTACTTGAGGTCATCCAAAACTCAGCTGCCCATGTCCTAATTCGCGCCAAGTCCCATTCATCTATCACCCCTGTGCTCGCTGACCGATATTGGCTTCTGGTTAAGCAACGCCTCGATTTTAAAATTCTCCTCCTTGTTTTCAAATCCCTCCATGACCTCGCCCCTCCCTATCCTTGTAATCTCCTCCAGCCCTACAACCCCCAAGATATCTGCACTCTTCGATTCTGGCCTGTTGAGCATCCCCGATTTTAATCACTCCACCATTGGTGGCCGTGACTTCAGCTGCCTAGGCTCTAAGCTCTGGAATTCCCTCCCTAAACCTCTCCACCTCTCTACCTCTCTTTCTTCCTTTAAGACGCTCCTTAAAACCTACCTCTTTGACCAAGCTTTTGGCCATCTGCCCTAATATCTCCTTATGTGTCTCGGAGTCAAATTTTGTTTTATGACACTCCTGTGACGTGCCTTGGGACGTTTGACTATGTTAAAGGTGCTATATAAACACAAGTTGTTATTGTTAAATCATTTAGGACAGAGCAGCTTGCTTGATTGGGACACCTGCCATGGATTCAATACCCACCACCTCAATCACTGATGCACTGTAGCTGCAGTACGTGCTCTCTATAGGATGCACTACACAAACTCACCAAGGTTACTTTGAGTGTACCTTCCTCCCTGCAACATTTACCAGCAAGAAGGACAGGCAGAATAATGTCATGAAAACACTATTGTAGTGTATGTAACTGTTCTACCTTTAAGAGAACTATTGTATGTAACCGTCCACCTTTAAGAGAACTATTTTAGGTGTGGCACTACTTTATCCTGGCTGCTGTATACTGTAATACCGACGGTGACCACACCGGTATATAAGTGCTGTGACAGAATTTATTGGGCAGATTCGCCCTGACCTTCAAATAGTAAAGTCCTGTTTTAAGTTACTCTTGGAGTCTGTGTATTAATTAACTAAACAACCCACAGACTTTACAGTGGCGACGAGTCCGATCGTACCCTGCGGCAACAATACTTCCGAAGCAGTTAACGAGCGTCGAGAAGAGGCAACCGCCCTCGTCGTTCTGCTGGGAGAAAACTCGAGGCTGCAGAACTAGAAAGGAGGAAGAATTTAGAGACAAAGACTTCCATCAGCAACAGGCACTGACTGTCCCTTCTGCCACGGTGAGGAGTGAGCCGATCAGCACGAGAAGCAAGGCGGCCACGGTGACTGTGAGTAAGGGAAAGTAAAAAGAATAACCGGAGGATAAGGGCGGTGCACTCGACCACGGTCGAGGGGGAAAGGAGCCGGACAGAAGTCAGGTCCAGAGGCGCTGAGACTGGGGCAGCGTGGAGCAAGGAAGCCGCGGTACAGACAGGCTGGGGGACGCAACGGCGTCGTGAGACAGCTAGACCGCGACCGGCGAAAAAGGCCGGGCAGCGACCGAAGCCACGAAGCGCTGCGACCGGGAACGTAGGCGCGGGAAGAGATAAACTCAGCCGCAGCCGGGGAGGGAAGCACCGGACTGTGAGAGGGCTGGGAGGCGCGATTGGGAGACGAGCGAGCGGGAGAGGCAGAGTCGACCAAGGGAGACTGAGCGAGAGCCAGTCCAGCGGCTGAAAATGTTCTCCGTCAACGGGGTGTACCCAGCGCCGGTAGAGCCGAGCGAGCGGGAGAGAGACAGAGCCCGAGCAAGGGAGACTGAGCGAGAGCCAGTCCAGCGGCTGAAACTGTTCTCCGTCAACGGGGTGTACCCAGCGCCGGTAGAGCCGAGCGAGCGGGAGAGAGACCGAGCCCGAGCAAGGGGAACTGAGCGAGAGCCAGCCCAGCGGCTGAAACTGTTCGCCGTCAACGGGGTGTACCCAGCGCCGGTTGCCCTGCCGAGAAAAGGGAAAGCACTGAAGCCGACGCGCAGGCTGTGAACCTGAAAGCCAGCGGGTGTCGCCCGTGGGGAAAGTGTACCCCTCCCGCCAGGGAAGAAACGCGGGAAGACGCCATTAGGCGGGGAAGAAGACAGAAGCGGGAAACCGCCATTGAAGTGGGCGGGGAGAGAAGATAAGCGCGGGAAACCGCCATTTTCGAGGGAACCGCCATCTTGAAAAAAAAAAAAAATTTTTAAAGAAATAATTAGTGGTGTTTATCAGGAAGAGAGGACGATGCCTAAGCGTGGTAACATCAACGATTTTAATTCCGAGGTAGAAGACTGGGCCACGTATGTGGAACGCATTGAGATCTATTGTGAGGCCAATAAAATAGAAGAAGATGACAAAGCTATAACCTTGCTGGACTCGATGGGCGCGAAGACATACGGGCTCTTGAAGCATCTACTATCACCGGCTAAACCGGCGGATCAGACTTTCGATGATGTTGTGGCTGTTCTGAGGGATCACTTGAACCCCACACCGTTGATGTTGGCGGAACGATTCAAATTCTATGCGAGAACGCAACGGAAAGACGAAAGCAACGCAGAATACTTGGTCGAACTGCGTAGACTAGCGAAATACTGCCAGTTTGGAGGGAATCTGACAGAGGCATTGCGAGACAAGTTCGTGTGCGGATTGGCAAAGGAAGGAACGCAAAAGCGACTACTCGAAGAGAACGACCTTACACTTGACAGGGCTGTCCTTATTGCAGCATCACACGAAGCCGCAGTGAAGGGAACTGCGGAAATGCAGCTAAAGACAGCGGCACTCAGTGTGGATCAAATTACCTCGACAACAACAAAATGCTATCGTTGTGGGAAGGCAACACACGACCAGAACCAATGCTGGTTTAAGAACCAGGAATGTAGGAAATGTGGCAAACTGGGTCACATAGCTAAGGTATGCCGGTCAGGGAAGAAGACCAACAACCAAAGGACCAACAACCAAAGGAAGCCATCACAGGAAAAGTACAACAAGGTACACAAGGTGGCTGAGAAGAGTTCAGACGAACAGAATTCGGACTCAGACCCAAACGGCCAGGAGCTGGGTAGTCTGAGAATTCACAATGTGAGTAAGGAAGCTGACCTACAAACTATCTGGGTCATGCTAAAAATAGCTGGAGTCCAAGTGAAAATGGAGTTGGACACTGGATCAGCTCTATCAGTCATAAATCGAAGGGATTACCACCAGCTATTCTCACATATACCCTTAAGAGATACCAAGTTCGTATTGCAGACATACACGGGGCATAAAGTATACCCCATGGGAAAGATAAGAGTCAAGGTGAGAGATAGGGGTAAAGAACACTCAAGAATGAACTTATACGTACTACCTGAGGGAGGCCCACCACTTCTAGGATGGGAGTGGATCAAGAAAATAGACATGGAATGGCACTATCTAAAAGCCATAACGAGTGAGGACTCGGTGCAGACAATCAGCTCAGATTCTGAATCGGATGACGATAAGACCAACCCAAATGTGAAAGACAAGGCTAAAATGGACTTGCCGACTAAGGTTGGAAAAACGAAGGCATGCAGAAAGGCTTATGCTCCAGAGAAGAACAAAGTTTCAGAACAGATCTCCACCGAACAACGACAACATAGTTTGACAGAGAATTCTGAGTCTGTTCAGTTTAAGGACATATCCATGACGGAAGAACACCGAGCTCGGACTCAACTTTATTTCAAATTACGACAACAATTAGAACAATTGAGTTACCGTCTCGTACAAGAGATGAAAACAATGAAAAAGTTCTATGACACCGAATGGGAGAATCTGGAAAGACAACAGAAGCAGCTAGCTCAAGCAGAGAGCGACCATAGAGCCATCGTGACCAATCACCAATCACATCTTCCTTATGATGTTCAGGAGTTAGAATATTTGCAGAAAGAAGCAAATGAAGAGGAATCTTCAGGAAGCCAGGATTTTATTCCAGTTCTTCTCTACGACTCCTTACAAGCAGAGTGTGAGAAGTTGAAGGAACAGTATGAACAGGCCCAGGCTACAATCCTGGAGGGGGTTAACTCGGCAACCTCCGAAAAGCTAGTTTCAGTGGAAGCATATGAGCAACTAAAGGTTGAACATGAGCAAGAAGTCCAAAGGCTGCAGGAAATTCTTGATGAGCTCAAGGCCAAGACAGACTCATCGGTAGAAGTTCCATCCATAGATGAGAAATTAGAGGTGAAAGACATGGCAGAACATGAAAGTCAAGATGTCCAAGAACTCATAAAAATATTGAAGGAAACCCAAGACAAATATGAGGCGGCAATGACCGAGGTTCAACAACTTGAAGAACAGATTCAACTGGGAATTCTTTCAGTGAAAGAAAAGGCAACTGTAAGAAACACAGAGACTGTAAGAATGGCCCCTGAACATGAGCTAGAGAGCATCAAGGCGCAACTTCTCCGAGCGCTTAAAGCCAAAGTACAAGAGGAAAAAAAGGTGAAAGCATTGGAGGAAAAGGTGGATGAAATGGAGAAGACTCTGATCCACAGGGTCCCCGTGGAAGAGTTAACGGTCAGCCAACTCCTTCATATGCTGAGAGACAAGACTCTGCAATGGGAACCATTTGAACACGAGCTTCAATCTTCAAAGGGAAGGGGTTCGGAGCTCTCAAAAGTTTGGGGAATAGTTGAGGTTGCAACACAGATTTTACGGGGCTGCCGAAAGTACGCTGAATCACGTCAATGTGAACTACAGAATGTTGAAACAGCTGCTCCAGTAGAAGGATTGAATAGCCCGATCAATCAATCCCCGATGGAAGGGGAAGTATTGGAATCACAAATGAGGTCATTAGTGAAGGATTGGCAGGAAACCCAGGAAGAGCGGGATGAATATGAACGCATGAAGAAGTCTCTTCAGGAAAGATGTCTAGGGAGGTCATTAGTGAAGGATTGGCAGGAAACCCAGGAAGAGCGGGATGAATATGAACGCATGAAGAAGTCTCTTCAGGAAAGATGTCTAGGGAGGGAACAACAGTCGGCTAACGTCCAGTTGGGTAAGGAAGAAGTAGCAGGCCCTCTCGTTAGACTAGCTCAGGACGACACCGAATATTACCATGACCTGTTGAGTGACACGGAATATTACGATGACTTGGTCTGCCCAGCTTGTGATGAAAACTCCCAAAGTGCAGAAATCAGGATGAAGCACTTAAAGTCTAAGGAACATAGGGAGATGGTGGCGTTACAGCTGGCAGCTGACAATGGAGCCCCGAGAGTCTCCAAGAAGCAAAAAAGGAAAAGACGAAGCAGAAGATGATAACCATCTGGACCATTATTACCTCTACCCGATCACGCACGTGGTCCCCCGAACGGCGCCAAATCAGTTGGAAAGTAGGAAAATTTCCCAAGGCAATCCAACTGTTTTTTGTTTGTTTTAAAAAAGTCAGCAATGCTGGTTCAGAAGTGATGGGAGTAAAGCTGTTAAGTCTAGGGAAGGACTATGGGAGGAGTCCCTCTAGCAAGGTGACCTGACTACACCACGGAGGCGTGGTCCGGACTGAGTCAAGAAGATCAGAGACTGAATCTGTGAACTGTTTCCCGCAGAGGCTGAATCTGTGAACTGTTTCCGCAGAGACTACCTCTGTGAACTGTTGTAACATGAAGTTGGATATGTTATGATGTTATGTTAATGGGGAATAAGTATGTTGTAAGCTAAAAAGGGAGGATTGTAGTGTATGTAACTGTTCTACCTTTAAGAGAACTATTGTATGTAACCGTCCACCTTTAAGAGAACTATTTTAGGTGTGGCACTACTTTATCCTGGCTGCTGTATACTGTAATACCGACGGTGACCACACCGGTATATAAGTGCTGTGGCAGAATTTATTGGGCAGATTCGCCCTGACCTTCGAATAGTAAAGTCCTGTTTTAAGTTACTCTTAGAGTCTGTGTATTAATTAACTAAACAACCCACAGACTTTACAACTATCACCTCCAAGTTCCCTCCAAGTCACACACCTACCTGATTTGAACATATATCACCGTTCCTTCATCACTGTTGGATCAAAGTTCTAGAATTCCCTACATAACACCATCATGGCAGCTCCATCATCACAAGGACTGCAGAGGTTCAAGATGAAGGCCCACCATCACCTTCTCAGGGCAACAAGGGATGGAAAATAAATGGCCTTTCCATTATTGCCCACATTTAGAGAGCAAATAAAAAGATAAAAATATCTAGAGGGAAAAATTGAGTCGCACCCCCTTTGGGGTGCTAACTTTGCTGGGGCACCCCCGCAACCGAAATTGAGTGGTAGCACTCCAAGAGGGAAGTGGGGCGCTACTGGAAGTGCCCCGCCTCCCTCTTGGGGCGCTGTGAGGGAATATCACGGCGCTATGTGCCACGGTATTGCAGGCCTTCCTCCCCTTCTTAAAGGGGAGGGGCCTTGCGCAGCGCAACCCAGGGCCCAGCTGGGCCACCGGGATCGGAGTGCCGGCAAAAGAACCTGGCCCGCAAGAGAAGTGCCGGGCTCATGGAGCGCAGCCGGCACTCCGCGGGGTGGGGGGGAGGGGTGCTCAGGAGGCCAGGGACGGCAGTGGAGGCAGGTGCTGGCACGTGGCCAGCAACAAAAATGGCCACCTGGCACCTCGCCTTTAAATAGTGCCGCCCTAACCACAGGTAGGCCCCCTGACCCCGTTGGACATAGCGTCCAGCGGTATGTCAGGAGGCGCTACCAAAGATCGCGGCTGGGGCGCGAGCGGAACACTGCGCACGGCGATGACGTCATCACCGGCGGCGCAGTGTCGCAGGGCGCTAATGGTTACCGCCGCCGCTAACCTCCTGCTGAATTTCGCGGGAGGCGTTGGCAGCGCCGCGCCCAGGCGCTAATTGCTTTGCATCCCGCTAACGGGAGGCGCAAAGCAACGGAATTTTTCCCCCCTAACCTCCCAATTTAGAAATAACCAAATTAATCCTCCTTGTTGAAGTAATGATCTAACAAATGGTCCTTAAAAAAACTGCTGCAGGCCAAACAGAAAAAGGTAAGTAGAAGTTTTGTTAATGAATTTTGTGGGGCCGGGGCAGCATGAATATTTCTCCCAAACCCACAAAAAAATCTTCTGTCTCACTGGCAACCTGTCTGCCAGTAGTAAACAAGTGAGGCTCATGTGAGAAAAACACCAGTGCAGACTTGATAGTCTCAATGGCCTGATTCTGTGCTCTAACATTCTATAACTATACAGTAAGCTCTACCTCAGCACTGTGTAATAGGCAGTTACTACCACTGTATTTTTTTAAAAGATCCGCTCAGACACTCACCCTTCTCCCCCTTCTCCCCCTTCTCTCCCGTCTCCCCCTTTTCTCCTTTTCTTCCTCTTTCACCTCTGCGACCTTTAAAAGAAATCACAAAATACACAAATGTTAGCATACAAGAATGTTCACGTTGTAAACTGAATTTGAACTTGCGCTTCCTATGCTGTAGGCAGCAATCATAAGACATGTTAATGAAAAAAGAAAGACTTGAAAATTACCATGATGGTGAAAAGATGTTCATCGTGGGGTTTTACTTTTTTGGTGATTGTTTTGGCATAAGGTGAGGCTTAGTACTAAACTATTACTGACTTGTAAAATTAGAGCCCAGGGTAACCACAACATTTGTCGAATATTGCCATAAATTGAGTAGATTTTAAATAAATCAGTTATAAGAAAATAATGCACAAAATGTTATATTATGTTTAAAAATGACACTTAGTTGCACCAGTAGAATGAGCAAGAGGGTACAATTCAAATTTCAAGTGAGTATTCTGAGCATAGAAGGCAAGTTAATAACAATCGCATTGCTGCAGTTTCACCAATGAGTTAAATTAGTCAGATGAATTGTTCAGTTCCTATTGAACATTTCTTGTAACAGCTCAAATCAGTGGCAGTGCAAAATTGCTATATTGAATTCAGATGAGTACAATTAGGTATATATTATCTATCATCGACAGACAGTGTATGCAGATGGTGGTAGGTACAACTCAATCAGCAACAAAGGGCAGAAAATAGATTTTAAAAATACTCCTTGAAATTTGAAAAAGCCACATGTAGTTCAGGGGAAGGTAGTGAATCAAGGGACAGGTTATTTTAAGTTTTAGTTGTTGAAATTTAGGTTTGAGTTGTCATTGTGGGAGTTGATTCAGTGTTATTGCACACAGCATGAACGGGTTGCTGTATTACCTTAAGGAACTGAGTATCCTAGTTAACGCTTGAACGTGTATAAGAAATTGGCTGAAAGAGGGGAAAACAGGAGGGTCTAGATAGGAGTGTGATGTTAGGCTGGTGAGATGTATTAAGTAGAGTGCAGGGGCCTTTCCTGTTTCTATAAAAATATAAATGTAAGTCTTTCTTTCTAATGTTTTAAGAAATGATTGTTTGGTCTTTGTGTAAAGTTAAACCTGGTAGAGATTTTTCAACTCTGTTCATTTTGCTGTAAATGTGATGATTGTTATAATGGGGGGAGGGAGTCCTGTGACAAGTAACCCAATGAGAAGCCCTGCCAGTAGACAGGCCCCATTTGATATAGGGAACCGGACACACTGGTGGTAGCAATCCTGATAGGAACCCATTGTTAGAAACTATGGTCAGGGTTTTCTGCTGTGTGCTCACCAATCCACAATTTTTCTATACATTAGAATGAATGGTGAAAAATTGAAGGCTGGCAACTGCACAAGAACTGGCCAATTTAAAGAGATGATCGTTAGGAACAAACTTGTGAATTAGTATATGAAAATAACCTAGTACTGATAATAACATAGGGCTAAGCAACCCATAACTCATATAAAAGATAGCAATTATGCAGAAACTGAAAGGATTGGATATCTTCAACGCTCGTAGGCCAGATAGGATATATCCTAGAATTATCAAGGAATTAAAGTTGTGCTTTGGTTAATATTTTTCAGAATTCCATAAATACTGGAATCATATCCGAGGATTGAAGGATAACAATTGTAGGTCCTATATTCTAGAATGGAATAAGACACACACCTAGTAATTACAGGCCTGTTACTCTAACATCAATACTGGAAAAACTGATTGAGGACATTCTATATATGACTGTTATGATTTAGACTCTCTCACAATACTTTTCACTCATGCTTAATGCAAAATCAGCTTCCATAGCTAAAGATACACTGCTTATGAATCAAAACTTGTTTGCTTGTGCAGTTTCTGATACATAACAAATCTTTTTACTGTTTGGAAATAGCTTCCTGGTGCAGTTCTCATGCCTCTAGTTCAAAGAAAAACTGCCACAATGGGTCAAGTTCTTCCTCCCTGATGGGACATTCATCACAATTAACAACTTGATCACTTCCAAAGAGACAACAGGCACATTTGTATTTTGCCTTTCAGAGGCCTAAAACAATTGCAAATGTAACAGACAGCCCATAAAATGATTAATTATCATTATAATTTGGGTGGACTTTGCATCTTCTAACCCTTGTGAAATAATTAACATAAGCAGGGGTGAGTTAACTCACTTTGAGTCGGTCTCTTACACACTAGCCAGGGTTGTGCATTCCTAACATTCGCTCAATACATAGAAACAAATGCAGCAGAAAATCTCTCCAGGACACAGTCACAGAATCCATTATAAAAATTGTTACCATACAATTGCAGCTACAGATTGTTACAAAATATATTATACAGAGATTCCTATGACCTGAAACAGTACAGGTCTGGTTTTCCACATGAACATCTAAAGAAAACAGGTATGAAAGAGAGAAATGAGCATGGATCCAGAAGCAACAAGATCATGGATTTATGGTGACTGAATAATTCAAATTCTGTTTTATTACATGGGTTTTATCTCTGTTTTAGGGATTGCATTCTCCAATTCTGTCTGTTTATAATTAGGGCCGTTGGTTAAAACAAATGAAATAAATCAAATTCCATTTTTATTAAATGGAATTTTTGGATTTTCACTGGTGTTTTGGGGATCAAGTTCTGCAATGTGATCCATTTGTGAAAAGTGTAAATATGTGGCCTTAGCTTTACAAATCTATTGGAATTCTTTGAAAAGGTAACTAAATAGTTGTAATTTACTTGGATTTGCAAAAGGCATTTAATTAAGTTCTAGGTTCGGGGGGCAAGGTTAAGGTTCATGGAATAAATGGCTTAACAGAATCACGGAAGGTTGGGATCAATGGAAAGTGCTCTGCTTGGGAAAAGTAAATTGTGTTCCACAGGAATCTATTCCATGACTCCTGCTATTTGTGAAGGATTGGATATCTACAAGGCTTGTTGTTGTGTATGTCCCTTTAAGGGAATAACTGGTCTCAGACTGCAGTACCGGCAGTGACCATCCCTGTATAAAAGGCCCTGGCAGGCTTCTGTAGTTTCAGTTTCCAGGTTGTCTCCATTCAGTAAAGACTTGTTAAACCAACTCCTGCATTCCGTGTCTCCATTAACACACAGATTTAATATTGGCGACGAGTAAGAAACGAACTTATCTGCAACTCGGCAGCACCTCAGATGACGTTATTGAAGGTCGAAGCCAGAGAAGAAAAAAAAATAATCCAAAGAAACTCGAGAAACGGGCGTCGACCGTGGGCAACCGCCCTCCAAATCATCGGATTGAAAACTTGCAGGGGAGACTGTCACGAGCCAGGCTTGGTTCCCCAGTCTGTGGTTTCCCAGCTAATCGGGCTGGTGGCAGGTAGTGCACTGATCCTTCCTGGGCTGCGGCGGGCTAGAGCTCGATCGGGTGGCTCTGCAACGGGGCCAGGCAGCGAGTCGGGAAGCAAAGAGAGAGAGAGAGAGGGTGGAGCACACAGGACGCGGCCGGTGCTTCGCAGCCAGGCAGTGTTTGGACCTAAGAAGAGGGAGGGAAGTGTCCCAGAGGGTCCGCTCCACGACGGGAACGGCTAAAAATAAAAATACCGTGGAGAGCGGCGTTGACAGCAGCGGCAGCGGCGGGAAAGCGCGGGAGGCGCCATCTTAACTCGGCGGGGAAGAAGGAAAAGCACGGGAGGCGCCATTTTGATCCATCGGGGATGAAGGAAAAGCGCGGGAGACGCCATCTTAGGTTTTCAAGATGCCAAAGACTGGCGCTATCACTGCCTTCAATAATGCAATAGAAGACTGGACCACGTATGTGGAAAGAGTCGAGGTATATTGCGAGGCAAACGAAATAGCCGAGGAGAAAAAGGCATCGGTATTGCTAAATTTAATGGGCGCAGGAACGTACGGCCTATTGCGGGACCTGATTACTCCAGCCAAACCGAAGACGAAGAGTTTTAACGAAATTGTTGCTATTCTACAGGAACACCTAAATCCTACACCACTGCTGATAGCAGAAAGATTTAAATTCCACAGGAGAAATCAGCATAAAAATGAGAGCAATGCTGATTACCTTACGGAACTACGCAAGCTATCAAAGCACTGCCAGTTCGGAGCAGGACTGGCAGATACCTTACGGGACAAATTTGTCTGTGGACTCCTGAGTGAAGGAACCCAGAAGAGGTTACTCTCAGTGAAAGTGCTGACGCTAGATAAGGCTTTCAGCGTGGCAGTATCATACGAAGCAGCAGCAAGGGGAGCTGTGGAAATACAACAAAAGCCACAGGAATACGGCACCCACAAAATGACACGGGGATTTGCAAAATGTTATTGCTGCAGCAGAACAAACCATGACCAGAAGGACTGCTGGTCCAAGGACAAAATATGCAGGCAATACGGAAAGATGGGACACATTGCACGAGTTTGCAGGTCTGAGAAGAAGACCAACGACAATAAAAAGGCTACTAAGGAACCGTACAGGAAAGTACAAAAGATGACGGACAGTAGTTCCGAAGACCAGATGAGCGATAGTGAATCCGGGAACAAGAGACTAAGCTGTCTCAAACTTCACAACGTAATCGCAAAAGAGGATCACCGAACCATTTGGGTCACCCTCACGATAGCAGGGTCTCAAGTCAAAATGGAATTGGATGCAGGATCAGCTCTAACCGTCATGAATCGACGAGACTACAAGCGGCTATTCTCACACATACCCTTGAGAGAGACATCCATTGTCTTGAGGATGTATATGGGGCAAAAAGTATACCCCAGAGGAAAAATAAGGGTGCCTGTCGAATACAACGGCAAGAAAATACGGAAATTGTATCTCTACATTCTGCAAGATGGTGGACCACCGTTATTGGGACGTGAATGGATCAGAAAGATAAGTTTAGACTGGCACTCCATTCAGGCACTGACGGTGGCTGGTAAAAAGGATGACGACGTCACTCCTGGACGATTGTCAACAATCTTAGCTGACGCCAAAGAGGTATTTCAACAAGAACTGGGCACTCTTAAAGGCGTAACCGCCTCGATAAAAATAGAGGAGAATGCAATTCCCAAGTTTTTCAAAGCAAGACCGGTACCATATGCAATTCGCCCAGCCATCGAGGCAGAGCTGGAGAATCTGGAGAATGCATGCGTGTTATCTAAGGTAGACTGGAGCGAGTGGGCGACACCCATCGTTCCTGTCATGAAGAAAACGTTAAACAATAAGTCTGAGGAGCCAAGGAAGGTTCGCATCTGTGGGGACTTCAAGGTGACAGTGAACCCAGTCCTTCACACAGTACAATATCCTCTTCCAAGGATAGAAGATATCTTCGCCTCACTATCCGGAGGGAAGCGTTTTACAAAAATTGACCGAGCGCAAGCATATTTGCAGATGGAGGTTGAAGAATCCTCTAGGAAGTATCTCACGATAAACACTCACAAAGGTCTTTACCAGTATAATCGACTGGTATTCGGAGTAGCATCAGCTCCGGCGATATGGCAAAGAGCGATGGAACAAGTCCTGCAAGGGATTCCGAGGACTCAGTGTTACTTGGACGACATCCTAGTGACAGGTGAAGATGACAGTGAACACCTTGCCAACCTAGAGCAGGTGCTCACTAGACTACGTGAACATGGGCTACGAGCCAATCGCCCAAGTGCGAGTTTTTTAAGAAACAGATATCATATTGTGGCCACGTGATTGATGAAGAGGGGTTGCATAAGTCCCCTGACAAAATTGAAGCGGTAGTTAAGGCTCCAGCGCCTGAAAATGTGTCACAACTGAGGTCATTCCTCGGATTGGTGAATTACTACCATAAGTTTTTGCCGAATTTGTCCACAATTCTGCATCCACTGAATGCCCTACTACGAACGGGAGTAGCATGGAAATGGAGCAATGAATGTAAGCGGGCCTTTCAGAAGAGTAAGGACCTAATCACTTCAAGAGAAGTATTGGCTCACTACAACCCATCACTACCGATAAGACTGGCGTGTGATGCGTCTCCCTACGGCATTGGGGCGGTACTGTCACATAAATTCCTTGATGGTTCTGAGAGGCCGATAGCTTTTGCGTCACGCTCGTTAACTTCAGCCGAGCATAACTACGCCCAGATTGACAGAGAGGCCCTCAGCCTGGTGTGGGGGGTGAAGAAGTTCAATCACTACCTGCACGGTCAGAAATTTACTCTACTAACTGATCATCAACCTCTCGTCTCCATTTTCAACCCTCAGAAGGGCGTACCGCTAATGACGGCACAACGGCTACAGAGGTGGTCCCTTTTCCTAGGGGCACACCAATATGACATCGAGTACAAAGGAACTAAACAGCACTCATAAATGACGTCCCCCTATCGCTGTGTATGTAGTTCGGCATGCCAAACATGCAGAATAGATTACAGAGACACTTGATGACCGTGGCACTGGTCATGTCTGGGCAGGGAATGGCGAAGGGGAAGCGGGAATATTCATCGATGATATTGAGGAAGTATACGTTACGGTCGGCAGAGGGAAGGGGTCCCTTGAAGTCCAGACTTAGGCGCTCGAATGGCCATGTGGCTTTGATAAGGTGTGCACGGTCAGGCCTGTAGAAACGAGGCTTGCATTCCGCACAGGTGCGGCAGGCTCTGGTCATTGCCCTGACCTCCTCGATGGAGTGGGGCAGATTGCGGGACTTTATAAAATGGTATAGTCGGGTGACCCCTGGGTGACAGAGGTCGTTGTGGAGACCCTGTAATTTGTCCGTATGAATGCTGGCACACATTCCCCGCGATAGGGCGTCTGGGGGTTCATTAAGGGCTCCCGGCCTGTACATAATATCATAGTCGAACGTGAATAGTTCGATCCTCCACCTGAGTATTTTGCCATTCTTGATTTTCCCCCTTTGTTTGTTATTAAACATGAAAGCCACCGACCGCTGGTCGGTGAGCAGGGTGAAACGTTTGCCGGCTAGGTAGTGTCTCCAGTGCCGCACTGCCTCCACTATAGCCTGTGCCTCCTTCTCGACAGAAGAGTGCCTGATTTCAGGTCCCTGAAGGGTTCGGGAGAAGAAGGCCACAGGTCTCCCAGCCTGATTGAGGGTCGCAGCTAAGGCAAAGTCTGACGCATCGCTTTCGACTTGAAAGGGAATGCTTTCGTCCACTGCACACAGTGCAGCCCTTTCAATGTCCTGTTTGATACTGGTGAAAGCCTCCCGCGCTTCAGCTGATAGTGGGAAGGACGTCGATTTAATGAGGGGTCGGGCCTTATCAGAGTAATTGGGCACCCATTAGGCATAATACGAAAAAAATCCCAGGCACCTTTTTAAAGCTTTGGGATTGTGTTGCAGGGGCAGTTCCTTTAGGGGGCGTAATCGGTCAGGGTCCGGTTCAATTACCCCATCTTCCACCACACAGCCGAGGATACAGAGACGGGTTGTGTTGAAGACACATTTGTCTTCGTTGTAGGTTAGATTCAGCTTTAGGGCAGTTTTTAAAAATCTCACAAGATTTAGTTCGTGGTGTTGCTGGTTGTGCCCGCAGATAGTGACATTGTCCAGATAGGGGTAGGTAGCTTGTAGTTTATTCTCGTCAACCATGTGGTCCATCTCACGTTGGAAGACCGAGACCCCATTTGTTACCCCGAAGGGCACTCTGAGAAAATGGTAGAGGCGTCCGTTCACCTCAAAGGCGGTGTATGGGCGGTCCTCCGTTCTAATGGGGAGCTGGTGATACGCGGATTTGAGGTCGATAGTCGAGAAGACTCGGTATTGCGCAATCTGGTTGACCATTTCTGATATGCGGGGTAAAGGGTAGGCGTCCAGCTGGGTATAAATATTAACAGTCTGGCTGTAGTCAATTACCATCCGTTTCTTTTCGCTATTTTTAACTATGACCACTTGGGCACGCCACGGACTGGTACTGCATTCAATAATGCCTTCCCGCAGGAGTCTGTCCACTTCCACCTTGATAAAGTGCCTGTCTTCCAGACTGTACCGTCTACTTTTGGTCGCTATGGGCCTACAGTTCGGAGCGAGATTAGCGAATAAAGAGGGCGGGCTGATTTTTAAGGTTGATAGGCCACAGACTGTGAGTGGCGGCTGGGACCCGCCATATGCCAGCGTGACACTTTCGTGGTGGCACTGGAAGTCCAGGCCCAAGATTACATTAACACAGAGTTCTGGCATCACGAGGAGTTTAAAATCCTTGTAGTCCGTGCCTTTTACAGTCAGTGTTACCACACAGTAGCCCAAAATGTCCGAAGTGTGGGGCTTAGCAGCCATAGCAATTCTGCTCCGTGTAGGGGTTACCGTTAATGAGTGCCGCCGTACCAGGCTAGGGTGGATAAAACTCTCGGTACTCCCACAGTCAATTAAACATTTCGTTAAATTCCCGTTTACCTGTATGTCCATCATAGATTTTGTCAACGGGTGTGGCCTGGATTGATCCACCGTGATCGAAGCCACTGTTGGGCCCTGGGCGGCCGTTGAGTCGGGAAAAGATGGCAGATCCCAAGATGGCGGCCCGCACGGCACGCACGAGGCAGTGACGGAGTTGGAAATCGGATTCCCCCTGCAGACTTTGCTAAAATGCCCCTTTTTCTTACATTTGAAGCATGTAGCGTCCTTTGCTGGGCATCGTTGTCTGGGGTGCTTGGCCTGGCCACAGAAGTAGCATTTCGGGCCTCGAGACATTGCCGCTGTAGTAGGACTCCTGGGTGAACTTCTGTGTGGGGACTCCGGCAGTGTAGAGCTGGTCTGAGACCTGGATGGGGAAGATGGCTGATTCCAAGATGGCGGCCCGCTCGGCGCGCACGAGGCGGTGAGGGCCGCATGGCCGGAAGAATAAGAGTCAGAGTTTTTCTGGGCCACATCCAGCGATCGCGCAGTGGCCACTGCCTTTTTTAAGTCCAGGACCTCCTTCTCCAGCAGTCTCTGCCGGATATAATTCGATTTGAGGCCCGTGATGAAGGAATCGCGGACCAATTCGTCAGAGTACACGTTGGCCGTCACGGCCTTGCACGGAATGCTGATGGATTGTCGCGCCTACCGTTGCCGACGGTGGAAGAAGAACTGGCAGTGGATCCGGGTTCGAATCCGGCCTCGGGCGACTGTCTGTGTGGAGTTTGCACATTCTCCCCGTGTTTGCGTGGGTTTCCTCCGGGTGCTCCGGTTTCCTCCCACAGTCCAAAGATGTGCGAGTTAGGTTGATTGGCTATGATAAATTGACCCTTAGTGTTAGGGGGATTAAATACGTGGGGTTACGGGGATAGGGTGGGATATGTGTTGGTGTAGGGGTTACGGGGATCGGGTGGGATATGTGTCGGTGCAGGCTCGATGGGCCGAAATGGCCTCTATCTGCACTGTGGGGTTTCTGTGATTCTGTGATTCTGTGATTCCACTCGACTATTGTCGAATGTCTCCCTGTGACGAATGCAAACATAGAAAAGGAAACACGAAATGACCCGACACTCTCCTGGGTCTATGATTTAACGGTGAAGGGATGGCCAGCACATGGCGAACCACTGCTACCAGCATTCTCGCCGAGAAGCGAACAGCTGTCATTGTGCAGAGGAACCTTGATGTGGGGATCCAGAGTAGTAATTCCACCCAAATTGAAGGATAGAGTGCTCAATGAGCTTCATGAGGGTCATGAAGAACTTAGCCAGAGCGTTTGTGTGGTGGCCGGGAATCGATAGAGAAATCGAAGAGATGACCAAGAGCTGTACAGGATGCCAGAAGGTCCAAAACGCCCCACCACAAGCCCCTCTACATCCATGGGAGTGGCCCTCATCTCCATGGCAAAGGGTGCACATTGATTTTGCTGGTCCTTTTATGGACTCGATGTTTTTAATTGCGGTGGATGCACATTCAAAGTGGCCAGAGGTAATAAAAATGTCCTCAACCACCACAGAAAAAACTATCACAGTCTTACGAACCATATTCGCCAGGAATGGGCTGCCTGAACAGATTTGCTCTGACAATGGACCACAGTTTGTGTCTGAAGAGTTCCGGAGGTTCTTAAAGAACAATGGTGTTAAGCATTACACATCCGCCCCATATCATCCAGCCACTAATGGATTGGCTGAGAGGTTTGTTCAAACATTCAAGAAGGCTATCAAGGCAATGTGTAATTAAGATATACCCCTACAACACAAGGTGGATAACTTCTTGTTTGCCTACCGGAATGCGACACATGCGGTTACCAACCAAACTCCAGCCATGATGTTCTTCAATCGAAGACTACGATGCCGCTTGGATTTGGTTAAGCCAAACATCAGAAGAGATGTGGAGAACAGGCAGTTTCAGAATATGAATGAAAGGCCGACCAGGAGTTTTAAGATAGGTCAACCAGTTTTGGCCCGGGACTACCGCACAGAGAAATGGCAGCCAGGAACGAGCTGTACACGGCAAGGACCTCTAATCTATACTGTGGACGTTGGAGAAAGCATTGTAAGACGCCATGCTGACCAGATTCTAGAGTCACTGGAAAACCTCAACTCCACACCACGATCTGATACACCTAGCGATGAAACCGAAGTACCAATTGCATCTACTGCAGAATCGGTGATATTGGAAGCAGACGAACCAAACAACGACATTGATCCCGACTCAACCTTGCCAGAAGAACCTGATATCCCAAAGAGGCATTATCCAGACAGAATCAGGAAGCCTCCTCAAAGACTGAACTTATAATTGCTTAACTTCAATTAATGTATCTAGCAACCGTAATTGTAATTGTAATTAGTTATTATTTAGTTGTTAAATGAATGTTATGTACTGTTTATCTAAAAGGAGAGGAATTGTTGTGTATGTCCCTTTAAGGGAATAACTGGTCTCAGACTGCAGTACCGGCAGTGACCATCCCTGTATAAAAGGCCCTGGCAGGCTTCTGTAGTTTCAGTTTCCAGATTGTCTCCATTCAGTAAAGACTTGTTAAACCAACTCCTGCATTCCGTGTCTCCATTAACACACGGATTTAATACTTGTGGGCCAGATAGGATATATCCTGGAATTCTCAAGGAATTAAAGGAGAGTACTTAGTGAATGATACACTGTGTACACTATATACACAGTGTATAAGGGGGAAAAATTCGGTTGATTTGTGCCTCTCATTAGCAATGGGGCGCAAAGCAACTAGCGCCTGGGCGCAGCGCCGCTAACGCCTCCCACGAAATTCAGTGGGAGGTTAGTGGCGGCGGTAGCCATTAGCGCCCCGTGGCACTGCGCCGCCGGCGATGCGCAGCGTCCCACTCGCACCCCGGCTGCGATCTTCGGTAGCGCCCCCTGACTTACCGCTGGACGCTATGTCTGACGGGGTCAGGGGGGCCTACCTGCAGCCGGGGCGGCGCAAATTAAAGGGAAGGTACCGGGCATCCATTATTGTTGCTGGCTGCCTGCCAGCACCTGCCTGCTTTGCTGTCCCTGGCCTTCTGTGCAGCTCCCCCCCCCCGCCGCTCTGTGAGCCCGGCACTTCTCTTGAGTGGCGGACTCTTTTGCTGGCACTCCGATCCCTGGTGGCCCAGCTGGGTCCCGGATCGCGCTGTGCCAGGACCCTCCCCTTTAATAAGGGGAGGGAGGGCTGCAGTACTGCGGCACAATGTGCCGCAGAGCGTGGTGCTGCGGCACGTAGCGCTACGATATTCACTCACAGCGCCCCAAGAGGGAGGCGGGGTGCTTCCAGTAGTGCCCTGCCTCCCTCTTGGGGCGTTACCAGTGAATTTCAGGTGCGGGGGCGCTAGAAGTAGCGCCCCGGTGACGTTAGTGCCCCAAAGGGGGCGCGACCCAACTTTTCCCCCTGTTGATGAAACATAGGCTTGCTTGCAGGTAATATGTAGAAAGGAGATTGATTATTTTAGAGAAGCATGCACCATGTAGATATTGCAGAAGGATTTTGATCTAGATAAAGGTAGACTAATGTATATATGAACAATGGTGAGGCCAATTCTGTAGTATGGTGCGCATGGTCACCGTAACCCAAAAAGGATATAGATGCAGTGGAAATGTTTCTCAGAAGATTCGGCAGGATGAAGAAATGTCTAAACTTATTTTTGCTGGAGAAAAGAAGACTGAGAGCAGGCATAATACAGGTCTTCAAAATAACAAAAGGTATAAATGAGTTGACAAGAAAATAAACCATTTAACAAACATTAAGCAGATCACTAGATGACTTGAACAAGCTTATGGACTTTAAAAAACTTTTATTTCCCAACAGAACACTGGAAATGTGTAACGGACTCCCAGAGAAGGTAATTGAGTCAATTTGCTCTTTTAAGAAGGAGGTAGATCAATATCTGTTGAAAAGATTGGGGGTTATAAACATATTAACAGCACGGCTCAATCTTTTTTCAAAAGAGGTAGGGAAGGAACTTATATTTCCTTAAAGTAGATGATTAATAGATGCTATGGTGCTGGGAGGGGATGAGATCCACGAGAAAATAATTATACAGGAACTCTGAATGAAAAGGAGCTCGATAGGCTGAATTACTTTCTCACGCTTGCCGTTCTTAGTGCCTGACTTCAGATAGCATCTTTTTGGAAAGCCAGCTGAATTTGGAAATTCATCATATAGGGAATATTTTAAGAGAGCTACAACACCATGGCGAAATAAATCAGAGCACATAATAATACAGCTGTGGGTATGCATAGTTAATAACATACCCCACGATCCTTTTTGTCCCTTGACAGACAATCCAGGTAGTCCAGTATCTCCTTCATCTCCTTTGAGGCCTGTTGCTCCAGGTTCTCCTGGCAGACCAGGAAACCCTAAAACGGAAAAATACTATGAATGATGAGTACTACTCTACCAACATTTCTATATTGAAATAAAATTAAAAGGAGATAAAATCACAAAGAGGAACATAAAAGATGACTCATATTTTGAATGCTGCAATAAAGAGACTACAAAAGTGACACAGAATAAATAGGGACAAATTTACTTCCCTTCACTCCCGCCAGCCCCCACCACCCCCTTCCCCAATCGTGCCTAGGCACATGTTAGAGGGGGCATAGCTGAAGTGCGTTTTGCTTAGCCTGACCTGAACCTACCCATATTTACTCTAGGGTTGATTTTCCTCTGGCACAGGATGCCTCTTATTGGGTGCCTTGAACTAACAGCTGAGTAGGAAATGACTGCAGCTGCAGTAATGGCCATTGCCTTGAGGCTTTCTAGCTGCTGCCAGAAACAGTAAGTAGTGACATAGATACTGACCCTAGAACGTCCCAGTGCCCTTGCCTACTCCAGCAGGATCAGCAATAGAAGTTCTCAGCGGGTGGATCACAACACTTTTGCACAAACTTCTCCAATCTTTCCTTATTACTCAGATCTTTGACATCAAACTTCACAGTGAAGTAAATGCACTGTGCTTGACTTCTATATTGAAGATTTATGGTCCTAACATTGAGAGACTCCACTCTGGTGGCACTGAGTAAAGTATCTATTAGGATGTCAAGAATGATCTAACAAATGCATTCACCACAATTGCACCACCAAACCACATCCTCCCCAACATTTTACCTCCTCCTGCTCCCCACCTCCAAATCCCTGATCATCTGGTTCTGTGCTCTAGAAAAGAGACTGCATTTCTTCAGTTCAATTTTAAATCATTTTAATTCTTGTGAATTTTACTGGCTTTCTTACATTCTAAAATGATATCCTCTATTTGGCACACTGGTACAAATTTTGTTCCCACTTTTTAATGGTACTCTTTCTTTGCCCATGGTACCATCCTTGTCTGCTCTGTTTTATTTTAGCCTGCCCACTCATCCCTGGTCCCAATCCTGATGTCACCACTTGACCGCTTGTACTTCTCTTCCCCCATCTTGCCTGTACTCCCCACTGCTATATTCTTCAACCCAGGCTTCCCTCTGCTCTCTGCCAACCCAGGCTTCCCTCTGCCAAGTTGCCTGTTTTCTGCCTTTTTTTGTCAGTCCTTGCAAATCACTTTTTTGCTTCAGCATCCACAGCCTCCTACTCCTCTTGCATCCAACAAAACCTATTGCTTCCCTCTCCAATGTAGCTCAACTGTAGCAAACCACACAAACACACCCGCCCACTTGCAATTTGATTCAGACTGAAACTAATTTGCCACTGCCATTTTTTTCATGTGCCTCCCCCTCAAACTCTACTTCAGCCCTGAACCTCATATGCTCCCTGCTGCCATGTTTCCCCATTTCATCTCCATTTACTTATTTCCTTTATTCAGAGCTTCCTTTCATAAAGCCTCCATTATGACATTTCATCTCTAATTACTTTTCTTCTTTGTTATTCCTTTCATAACCCTCCATTACAACTTTTAATCATCCCTTATCTTCCTTACATCAAAACTCCCTTCATAAGCCGCCATTGCAAAATTTCATCTCCACTTACTTACTTTGCAACATATATGTATAAAGATATTCAACTGACTATGAGAAATGCCATGGGCAATTTATTAGTAAATAATAAATAATGGCCCTGAATTCGCAGTCGGCCATGTAGCTAAGGAGTACGCCACCGACATCTTAATGGAATCCACACTTACCTTGTGCGAACCCCCTTTGAAATGTTGCTTTCAAACGCTGCAGAGTTGTGCGCAAATTAGTGGTCCACGGATCCCAGGGATGCACCGTTGTGCGTATGTGAGCCTGGGATCACGTGGGGCGGTGCTCCTTTCACTTCCTGACTCTTAACCAATCAGGAAACAGAGACAATTGCTCTGTAAATATATGTCAATAGAAGACAGAAGTCTTCTACTGGGAGTACTGAGAGAATGCCGTCATACCGACCGCAAATTTAGGGCCATTAACTTAAAAGCATGTTTGTGGAAGAACTCTGCATTAAGAATTCCTTTAACATCACAGTATTTATTTGGCATCAACTAAATATGGTTAACTGGTTTTAGTATTTCTTGTTTGTGGAGGCATTCATTACCAGTATTTCCTTAAGAAACTCATCTGTTGTTAACTACTATTAGAAGTGGTAGAAAATCCTCCTCCTTTAATCTTCTTTGTGGTATCAGTTGTGCAAAATTTGCTTTTGCAACTTCAGTGATCTTGCTCTGCTGTTAAAGGTTTTGCCAGTTTATCTAAAGAAGATTCATTCTTCAATATCCTCATTTATTTTCTGCACAGCACTCTTTATTAGACTCACCTTCTGCTCCAGGAAATCCAATGGGTCCAGGAACTCCCTCCAATCCTTGGTCACCTTGGTCACCTTTTGGCCCAGGAGGTCCTAAAATATTGAATACTCAGTAAACCAATTGAAATGCAGTTATTCGATCTATGTAGGTAATTTTATTTCATAAGGGAACGCAGAGGTTTAGACCTGACCGGTTATTTCAAAGATCGCTGTCCTTGCATCTTTTTGTAATTATTGAGTTCTCAAATTCTACATATATATTATAAATTGCTGTAAATTGACATCCTAAGAAATGCAAATTCCTATAAAATAAATTTTGCAAGGCCACACATCACCAGTGGGACCTCGTACGCAGCCAGCATATATCGGGTAATCACAACCATGTTTTCACCAATCACCAATTTAAAAAAAAAGGATTTAACATTCTTTCTTTGTGACTTTGCTTTGATAATTTTTAATGTTTTTGTCCAAACAGTGAATATTGCTGGCAACATTGAGGAAATGGTGATATTGCTGTAGGGCCTGTATGGTACCTTTTATCACCTTCAGCAGTTTTTTATTCATCTCAGCATGGGACCATTATATAATATTCTATGCATATCTCTACAAATCCTCCCTGCATCTGGTGTTGAAGCTTTCAGTAATGTAATTGAATACTTTCCCTTCCATAACCAACACATAAGTTACCAGCTAATCTATTCATTCATGCTTTATTATAGATCTTGTATAAGATCCATGGAGGAATCCTGGAATCCACATTCTTAGAATCATAGCATCAAGAATCCTGTAGGTACACTTTACATTTCAAATGAACTGTTTGCCAGTTGCAAAGTTCATTTTACCACTTAACTTTGGTATTCTCCTTAAGTTTTGCTAAGTTCATTTTATTGCCATATTTGTGGTTTCTGGAGCGGGAGCCTCCAGGCCTCAACTTCATAAAGTGTAACTCTACTACTTGTAGAGTACTTGTACTTGGCTGTGTTTGTCACTAACAGGACTCAAAGGAACAGTGCATGAAGGAGTTAGTACAATATGTGGAATTCAGCATGGTTTGGTTAAGGCAAAGGTTATACGATATATGAAGTAACCACAAACCAAAGATTAAAATTCTTTCTACATATAAAAGACTTATTCTCAAACTTCTTGACATATTTATGTTGCTCTGGAACAGTACAATGTAGAGGAGGTTATATAAAGACTGTAGAGTTCAATTTAAGGCTTACAAATAAGGGATTATTCTTGCTCACCGAACAGCTGATTTTAAAGTGGCATTGAAGGAAGCCAGGGAGCAGACTGCCTGCCCACTTTCCTCACCAGGTATGGTGAGTGCTTGAGGACACCCAACAAGGAAGAAGGGTTAAAAACAACTTTAAAAAAAAGATAGTCGTACATTCAACAGCAACATAATAAACGTATGTGCTGTAAATTAAGTAAAACAAAATATGGTGCAACTTTAAAATGTATAGCTCATTTAAAATGCTTTAGCAATGATCTTTGATGAAATCACTCAATGGCCTAGAAATTGGTTGAAGCTGCACCCATTTCACAGGTGTAAAATGGGCACAAAAGTGGCCAATATTACATGTCAGCTGTGCGCTGTTCTCCATTTTGGTAAAGGCAAAGAAAGAGTCACCCAGGGTCATCACCCGAAAAAGGCATTAGGCCATTTACAAGTAATGGGCCTAGCACCTGTTTGAGACCCCCAGTGAACAGAATTCAAGAAATGTGGTCTACATGCGACATAACTAATGGTCCTTAAAGGGACCGCTGGAGGCAGCCACCAAAAATACTTGTTGCAAATCCTAACCCTAGTGCTCCTTCAGGCGCCACTGCAATGCTGAGGACAGTTGGCGGCACCCACTTGTCCAACTCCTGCTTGCCTTCCCCTTCCTGCTTGCTTACCCGCTCTGCCAATTGTCTGCCCCCTTCAATTGACCCCCTCCCACCGGAGAGCTTTCCCTTCCCGATTTCCTCCCCTCTCCTGATCACCTCCCCCTCTGCTCCCTCCCGATCGCTTCCCCACCCCTCACCTTTCAGGACCTACCTGGCTGCCGAGGCTGATGACTCAGCAGCTCAAAATCCAATCCTGATTCACCGGCGAGCTGCCTGGGGATGCCCGGCATGTGTCCGCAGCTTGCCGGTCTCATAGGATGTGCCTCGAACCTACCAATTCTGATGCAGTTATCATTCCCTGTGCCCAGTTTGCACCGGCCTGCCGGCACAAACCATTTCCTAAACCAATATTTTCTTTGGTCAAACCATGCTCTCCTTACCAGACAGGCCTGTGCCTGTCTCCAGTGTTTGGTCATTGCCAAGAAAGGGAACTGTAGGTCCTGTAGTATCATAAAGCACTTCTTAATAGTGATTCAACATGTGCTCTTAAAGGTACTGATATTCAGTCAATCCAAAAAAAGTTTGTTCCTTGCACAAGATGAATTAAGAAAAAATAAAATAAAAAAGAATGCTTCAGGGGAAAAAAATAATGATGGTAAGTTGAAGACATCCTTCAAATTGCTCCATTATCTTTCGCCATATTTATACTTACCTTCCATTAGGGGTATTATTTACATGGAAGAATACAAGGGATAAAAGATTGAAGTGCATTAAATTAAAAAACTTCTCATACCCTGTGCCAAGGTAAGATTTTTCAGAGTAAGTGAATGTTCCCAGTCCTTCAGCCTCAGGTCCTCTGTGACATTGCTGAGTATGGCTACCTCATCTTTCAGTTGTTTCTCCATGTTTTGCTGAACGACTTTCAAGATCCTTGCATCTTCTGACACATTTGCTAATTGTATTTGAAGCTGCTGTAGGCTAGTGCGGTGGATGCTAATGCCCCCTGTGAAGGTGGCATTGACTACATTGAGTGTCCAACGTACCTCCTTTATCTGCTTGCTCAGATTTCCTACATTTGATGTTATTTGTTTCAAGTTTGCTTGTTGGTGTTGGCGTGCACCCTGAGCACTGTTTAAACTTATAGACAAATTGTATATCTCTTGTCTGTTTGTTGAAGTAAACTGCTGTAAATCATCTTCTAAATCATTCACAGATGTATTAATGTCATCCATGCGTGTCTCGAAGCTTTGTAACTTGTTTTCCAGTCTCTGAACAGACTCACTCAGTTGAAGCAATTGGATTGAGCAATTCTGGAAAAGTTCATGCATTTTCAAAATATTATCCATGACATCTTCCTTGGGTGCCTTCTGCTCCATTGTTTGACGCATGTCGTTGAAGCCTTCACCTAAAGTTGTAACATTGTCTGTCAATATTTTCCAATCAGCAGATGGACGTTGATATCTGGGAACTGAAAACATTAAAAATAAGTGTTATGTAAAAACATCCTGCAGTCATTTGATCTTGTGTTTCTTGGTCAAAGTTTTCTTTAAACTTCAGATAAAAGTGAGCAATTTGCAATTCTTTGTACACCAGTTCATTTATTCAACAATTCAGTCTTAATGTGTATATTTTATACAAAACAGTAAACTTCTAAACATGTTGCTATCTCCAAAATATTCACTAAATTTATTGTGCTGATCATTGAAAACTAGATAAGTGGTGGACATTTTATGCTTGGATGGGGAAATTAATTTGATTGTTTGATACATTGGATCACCAAACGTGGCTCGGTAGCACCACTACTGACCGAGCTGGCCGAGTCCTGAAGGACATAGCTGCCAGTCTGAGCCTGCGGCAGTTGGTGAGAATACCAACACGAGGGAAAAACCTACTTGACCTCATCCTCACCTATCTAGCTGTTGCAGATGCATCTGTCCATGACAATATTGGTGGAAGTGACCACCATAGAGTCCTTGTGAAGACAAAGTCCCATCTTCACACGGAGGACACCCTCCATCGTGCTTTGTGGCACTACCACTGTGCTAAATGGGATAGATTTAGAAGAGATCTAGTAGTTCAAAACTGGGCATCCATGAGGCGCTGTGGGCCATCAGCAGCAGCAGAATTGTATACCACCACAATCTGTAACCTCATGGCCTGGCATATCCCTCACTCTACCATTACCATCAAGCCAGAGGACCAACCCTAGTTCAATGAGGAGTGTAGAAGAGCATGCCAGGAGCAGCACCATGCCAACCTGGTGAAGCTACAACACAGGATGCTATAGACAGAGTCAAGCGATCCCACAATCAATGGATCAGATCAAAGCTCTGCAGTCCTACCACATCCAGTCATGAATGGTGGTGGACAATTAAACAACTAACGGGAGGAGATGGCTTCATGAACATCCCCATCCTCAAAGATGGCGGAGCCCAGCATGTGAGTGTAAAAAACAAGGCTGAAGCTTTTGCAACCATCTTCAGCCAGAAGTGCCGAGTCGATGATCTATCTCGGCCTCCTCATGAGGACCCAACATCACAGAAGCCAGTCTTCAGCCAATTTGATTCATTCCATGTGATATCAAGAAATGGCTGAACGCACTGGATACAGTAACCGAAAACATCCTGGCTGTAGTGCTGAAAACTTGTGCTCCAGAACTAGCCATGCCTCTCGCCAAGCTGTTCCAGCACAGCTACAACACTGGCATCTACCCGACAAAGTGGAAAATTGCACAGGTATGTCCTTTCCACAGAAAGCAGGACTACAGCCGTTCAAGAAGGCGGCTCAGCACCATCTTTTCAAGGGAAATTAGGGATGGGCAATAAATGCTGGCCTTGCCAACGATGCTCACTTTCCATGAATGAATTAAAAAAAAACCTGAGTATGACTTTAGTAGTTTTTCATTCAAAACAGATGATTATACACTTCTGAAAGCACAGTACTAGCTCTGGGTGACCAATTTAATTGCAAGAGTTTGTTTTTTTGCCAAGCGATTTACTCCCTTTTTCATGCCTTCTCTCCTAAGGTGGTGGCTTATGCTGGGATCCAGTGCCACTGGTGCCAGAAGCCCTCTGGTACCTCATCCAGGTGGCTATTCTTCATGTGTAAACCTAGAAATGAGTGTTAGTAGTGTACCTGAACGTCAGAATCATACAGCCAATATTATCATCAGCACCTCTCCACATGTTCCCAGACATTAGGCATCACTAGATAGTAATAAGAAGTGGGAAGTGTGGTGTATGTAACCTGTTCCACCTTAAGAGAACTACCTTAAGAGATGTACTACTTTCTCTTGGCTGCTGTATACTGTAATACTGTAATACTGGTGGTGACCACACCGGTACATAAGTGTTGTGTAGGGATTTGCTGGGCAGTTCAGCCCTGACCTCCGAATAGTAAAGACCTGTTAAAAGTTATTCTTGTTGTCTGTGTCCAGTGATTGATCCTAAACATAACTGGGACACACAGACTCAACAGTTGCGACGAGTCCGATCTTACCCTGCGGCAGTTTTACATCCAAGGCAGCTTCGTCCTCAGAACGGGCGTCGAGAAGAGGCATCCGCCCTCATCATCCTGCTGAGCACCATCGCACGGGAGGCATCGAGAACCCGGGTTAAAAAGAAAAATTCTGACCACGAAGCCCTCCATCAGCGACAGGCAGTGATCATCCCTTCTACCACGGTGGTGGGTAAGCTGATCAGCGACATGAGCAGAAAGTCGGCCGCGTTGGCTGTGGAGTAGGGGAGGGAAAATGGAGGAATAAGGGCGGAGAACTCGACGACGGCCGGTAAAAAGGGCCGCGCTGCAATCGAGGCCGAGAGACGCAGCGACTGGGGCAGCTTAAGGCACGAGAGCCGCGGAGAAATCAAACGCAGCCGGTGTAAAGGACCGGGCTGCAAGCGGGGCTGCGAGGCAAAGCAGCGTCAGGGAATTGAGAACCGCTGGGGAGGCGAGAACGGCAGCAGCACGGCAATCGCCATTGCAACCAGCGGGGGAAGAAGGCAAACGCGGGAATCCGCCATTGTAGTCGGCGGGGGGGGAAGAAGACGAGCGCGGGAAAGACCGCCAAGCGCGGGAAGCCGCCATTTTAGTAGGCGGGGGAAGAAGACAAGCGCGGGAAGCCGCCATTTTGAAAAAAAAAATTAAAAAACTTGCAAGGATGCCTAAACATGGGAGCATTAATACCTTTGATAGTGATATCGAAGATTGGACCACGTATGTAGAACGCATGGAAGTTTATTGTAAAGCAAATAAGGTACCAGATGATGAGAAAGCACTAACCTTATTAAGCTCAATGGGTGCGAAGACATACGGGCTATTGAAGCACCTTCTATCACCAAATAAACTGGCGGATCAGACTTTCGCGAATATTGTTACTGTCCTGAAAAATCATTTAAACCCCACGCCGCTGATGATAGTGGAATGATTTAAATTTTACAGAAGAACGCAGCTGAAAGACGAAAGCAACGCTGAATTTTTAATTGAACTGCGTAAGCTATCGAAGTACTGTCAGTTTGGAACAGGACTAGCAGATGCGCTGAGAGATAAAATTGTGTGTGGATTGTTAAAAGAAGGAACACAAAAGCGACTGCTTGAGGAGAATGATCTTACGCTTGATAAAGCTGTCACTATTGCAGCATCGCAAGAAGCTGCAGCGAGAGGCACGGCGGAAATGCAGCTACGGTCACCGGAACTCAGCACCAATCAAATGGTCTTGGGTACAGTAAAATGTTATCGTTGTGGAAAGACAACGCACGATCAGAACCAGTGCTGGTTCAAAAATCAGGAATGCAGAAAATGTGGCAGGCTTGGTCACATAGCTAAAGTATGCCGGTCAGGAAAGAAGACCAGCAACAAAAAGTCACCGCAGGAAAAGTACAGAAAGGCACACAAGGTGACAGAGAACAGTTCGAACGAACAGAAGTCAGATTCAGACTCCAGCAGTAATGAACTGGGTAGTCTAAGAGTACACAATGTTGGTAAGGAAGCAGACCTCCAAACAATTTGGGTCACACTTCAGATAGCAGGAGTCCAAGTGAAGATGGAATTGGACACTGGATCGGCATTGACGGTCATGAATAAGCAAGATTACAAAAGGTTATTCCCACATATTCCCCTACAGGATACGGAGATTGTATTGAAAACATACACGGGGCAAAGAGTATACCCCATCGGGAAGATAGAGGTAAAGGTGGTCCACAAGGGCAAAGAAAGCCGAGGAATGGACTTATATGTGCTACCTGAGGGAGGTCCACCACTACTGGGACGGGAGTGGATTAGGAAAATAAATATGGACTGGCATTCCTTAAAAGCACTAACGGTAGATTCCGGTAAAAAAGATGTCAAACCTAAACGATTGTCCAGAATATTGGACGATGCTAAAGAGGTGTTTCAACAGGGACTGGGAACACTGAGAGGAATTACGGCAAACATCAAGGTTGAAGAACATGCAAACCCGAAATTTTTCAAAGCCAGACCGGTACCTTATGCGATACGACCTGCTGTGGAAGCTGAGCTGGAAGGGCTAGAACGTTCAGGAGTACTGTCTAAGGTAGACTGGAGTGAGTGGGCCACGCCCATTGTTCCCGTCATGAAGCGTTCATCGAGCAACAAGCCGGGGGAACCGGGGAAGGTTCGCATCTGTGGAGATTTCAAGATCACTGTTAATCCGGTGCTTCACACGGTGCAGTATCCGCTTCCGCGGATTGAGGATATCTTCGCTTCGTTGTCTGGCGGGAAACACTTCACCAAGATAGACCTGGCGCAGGCGTACTTACAGATGGAAGTTGAGGAAGAGTCACGCCAGTATCTCACGATCAACACGCATAGAGGCTTGTACCGGTATAATAGACTGGTTTTTGGAGTGGCATCGGCGCCAGCAATTTGGCAGAGGGCCATGGAGCAGGTATTACAGGGAATTCCAGGCACACAATGTTACCTGGACGATATTCTAATTACAGGAGATGATGACGAGGAACACCTTGCAAATTTGGAACTGGTGCTCACCAGATTGAAAGAATATGGACTTCGAGTTAATCGCCAGAAATGTGAGTTCTCTCAGAAGAGGATCTCGTACTGTGGTCATGTCATTGACCAGGAGGGGCTTCATAAGTCTCCTGACAAGATCGAAGCTGTTGTGAAGGCTCCCGCTCCAGATAATGTATCCCAGTTGAGGTCGTTCCTAGGGTTGATTAACTATTACCATAAGTTTCTGCCAAATTTATCCACGGTGCTGCACCCGCTGAACGCTCTTTTGCAGAAGGGAGTACCATGGAAGTGGAGCGAGGACTGTAAGAGGGCCTTTCGCAAAAGCAAGGCATTGATCACCTCAGAGGAAGTGTTGGCTCACTTCAACCCAACGCTGCCTATTCGTTTGGCTTGTGATGCTTCTCCATATGGTATTGGGGCAGTACTCTCACACAAGTTGCCAAATGGCCAGGAGAGGCCAGTTGCGTTCGCATCCAGATCATTGACCTCCGCTGAGCGCAACTATGCTCAGATAGATAGGGAGGCTCTCAGCCTTGTGTGGGGAGTAAAGAAGTTTAATCATTACCTGCAGGGCCAAAAGTTCACGCTTCTGACAGACCACCAGCCGTTGGTATCCATTTTTAACCCTAAGAAGGGTGTTTCGGTGATGACAGCACAGAGACTCCAGAGATGGCCCCTTTTCCTAGGGGCACATCAATATCAGATTGAATTCAAAGGTACAAAGCAGCATGGTAATGCTGATGGGCTGTCGCACCTGCCACTACCTACAGAGGAGGAGGCACCGACGGTTGACCCTGTTGAGTTATTTCACTCGACCATCATCGAATGTTTACCAGTCACCAATGCAAGTATTGAGAGAGAAACCAGGAACGACCCGACACTGTCTCGGGTCTACGAAGTGACAGTGAAGGGATGGCCAGCACATGGTGATCCACTGTTACCGGCATTCTCAGCAAGACGAGAACAGCTGTCCGTCTGTCAAGGAACATTGATGTATGGAACAAGGGTGATTATTCCTCCTAAGTTAAGAGAGAGAGTTCTAAAGGAACTGCATGAAGGTCATCTGGGGGGAGTCAAGATGAAAAGCCTTGCTAGGGCTTATGTGTGGTGGCCGGGTATCGACCAACAGATAGAGGATCTGACGAAAAGCTGCTCAGGGTGCCAAAAAGTGCAAAATGCACCTCTGATTGCACCGCTGCATCCATGGGAATGGCCTTCAACCCCATGGCAACGTGTACATATTGACTTTGCTGGTCCATTCATGGACTCCATGTTTTTAATTGCGGTGGACGCACATTCTAAATGGCCAGAAGTGATTAAGATGACTACCACTACCTTGGAAAAGACGATCGCGGTGCTAAGAACGATATTTGCAAGAAATGGATTGCCAGAACAAATATGTTCAGACAACGGACCGCAGTTCATGTCAGAAGAATTCCAGAAATTCACGAAGAAGAATGGGGTGAAACATTATACCTCTGCCCCATATCATCCGGCTACAAACGGGTTGGCCGAGAGATTTGTACAAACGTTTAAAAAAGCAATCAAGGCCATGAGCGAAGATCAGATTCCACTACAACACAAGGTGGACAAATTCCTACTGGCATATCGAAACGCCACTCATGCAGTGACAAACCAAAGTCCTGCCATGATGTTCTATAACAGGAGGTTGCGGTCCAGGTTGGACTTGTTAAAACCAAATGTGCGGAGGGAAGTTGAAAACAAACAGTTCCAGCATATAAATAACAAGACCACTCGGAGCTTCGAAATAGGACAACCAGTGTTAGCCCGGGACTATAAAAACGAGAAATGGCAATCTGGAACAATTCGGGCCAGACAAGGACCCCTGATGTACACGGTAGATATTGGTGAAAATGTAATACGGCGTCATGCTGACCAACTGGTAGAATCGAGAACAAGGGTCGAACCCATGGTTACGACAGAGACAACCGTGGAAGAAGTTAGTGAACCTGAAGCATCTACCTCAGAAGTGAATGTACCTGATGATGATGTCCAATCCATAAGAGACCAACTAGATGAGTCACCCGAGCAACGAGAATCAGAGACCCCTGAAAGGCGTTATCCAACTCGAATCAGGAGGCCTCCTCAGAGACTGAATCTTTGAACTGTTTTGCATGAAGTTGTATATATATATATGTTATTATGTTATGTTAAATGGGGATATAACTGTTAAGCTAAAAAGGGAGGATTGTGGTGTATGTAACCTGTTCCACCTTAAGAGAACTACCTTAAGAGATGTACTACTTTCTCTTGGCTGCTGTATACTGTAATACTGTAATACCGGTGGTGACCACACCGGTATATAAGTGTTGTGTAGGGATTTGCTGGGCAGTTCAGCCCTGACCTCTGAATAGTAAAGACCTGTTAAAAGTTATTCTTGTTGTCTGTGTCCAGTGATTGATCCTAAACATAACTGGGACACACAGACTCAACAGGAAGCATGATTTATTTTCCCTTTCTAGCCCAAGGACACTGAGGCAAATTCTAGGAGGGGTGTGGGGTGGTGAAATTGGTCTTCACCAGTAGCGTGAGACAGGCTCACAGTGAATATAAAAAGAAAAAGGGTGGCTAAAGTAAATGTTGGTCCCTTAGAGGATGAGACCGGGAAATTAATGGTGGGAAATATGGAGATGGCAAAAACACTGAATGAATATTTTACATCAGTCTTTACAGTAGAAGACACTAAGAATATCCCAACACTGGACAAACAGGGGGCTAAAGGGGGGGGAGGAGCTAAACACGATCAAAATCACTAAGGAAGTGGTACTCTGTAAAATAATGGGACTCAAGGCGGATAAATCACCTGGACCTGATGGCTTACATCCTAGGGTCTTGAGGGAAGTGGCGGTAGGGATTGTGGATGCATTGGTAATAATTTTCCAAAACTCCCTGGACTCGGCAAAGGTCCCGGCAGACTGCAAAACTGCTAATGTAACACCCTTATTTAAAAAGGGCAGTAGACAGAAGGCTGGAAACTATAGACCGGTTAGCCTAACATCTGTGGTAGGTAAAATGTTGGAGTCCATTATTAAGGAGACAGTAACAGGACATTTGGATAATCATAATTTAATAGGACAAAGTCAGCATGGTTTTATGAAGGGGAAGTCATGTTTGACAAATTTGCTGGAGTTCTTTGAGGAAGTAACGTATAGGGTGGATAAAGGGGAACCAGTGGACGTAGTGTATTTAGACTTCCAAAAGGCATTTGACAAGGTGCCACACAAAAGATTATTGCTTAAGATAAAAAATCACGGGATTGAGGGTAATATTCTGGCATAGATAGAGGATTGGCTATCTAACAGAAGGCAGAGAGTTGGGATAAATGGTTCATTCTCAGACTGGCAATCAGTAACTAGTGGTGTTCCGCAGGGGTCAGTGCAGGGTCCCCAACTCTTTACAATCTATATTAACAATTTGGAGGAGGGGACCGAGTGTAACATATCAAAGTTTGCAGATGATACTAAGATGGGAGGGAAAGTAGTGAGTGAGGAGGACATAAAAAACCTGCAAGGGGACATCGACAGGCTAAGTAAGTGGGCAGAGATTTGGCAGATGGAATACAATACTGGAAAGTGTGAGGTTATGCACTTTGGCAGGAAAAATCATAGAGCAAGTTATTATCTTAATGGCAAGAAACTGGAAAGTACTGAAGTACAAAGGGATCTGGGGATCCTGGTGCACGAAACTCAAAAGGTTAGTATGCAGGTGCAGCAAGTGGTTAAGAAGGCCAATGGAATGTTGGCTTTCATTGCTAGGGGGATAGAATATAAAAATAGGGAGGTATTGCTTCAGTTGTACAAGGTATTGGTGAGACCGCACCTGGAATACTGCGTACAGTTTTGGTGTCCATACTTAAGAAAGGACATACTTGCTCTCGAGTCAGTACAAAGAAGGTTCACTCGGTTAATCCCGGGGATGAGGGGATGGACATATGAGGAGAGGTTGAGTAGATTGGGACTCTACTCATTGGAGTTCAGAAGAATGAGAGGTGATCTTATTGAAACATATAAGATTGTGAAGGGGTTGGATCGGGTGGATGCGGGGAAGATGTTCCCGATGATGGGTGAAACTAGAACTAGGGGGCATAGTCTTAGAATAAGGGGCTGCTCTTTCAAAACTGAGATGAGGAGGAACTACTTCACTCAGAAGTTGGTAGGTCCATGGAATATGCTGCCCCAAAAAGCTGTAGAAGCTACATCATTACATAAATTTAAAACAGAAATAGACAGTTTCCTAGAAGTAAAGGGAATTAAGGGTTACGGGGAGCGGGCAGGAATTTGGACATGAGTCTAGGTTCGGATCGGTCATGGCCCTGTGGGTAGCGGAGCGGGCACAGGGGCCGTGTAGCCTGATCCTGCTCCTATTTCGTGTGTCTAATTCTGTTAGATTCAGGAGATGGTTCTGTGATAGTGGATTGGCGGTTAGGATCAGATCAGCCATGATCTTATTGAATGGCGGAGCAGGCTCGAGGGGCCGATTGGCCTACTCCTGCTCCTATTTCTTATGAATCGGCAACGCGTTTTACCATTTTACACTGCGCCCATTTCTTTTCCATTGAAGTTGCGATGAGCCCGTTTTGCACTACTGGACAAGGCCCATTTCACCCTCCAGTACCCTCACCATTCTGCTGACTGAGATCAGCTAATTAAACATGAAGTTATAATTGGACCTTCTTGATTTTGTGGCTCAGTATCTCTCCACATATTACTGTACTTCGTTCCACTGAATCATAGGGAAAGCCCCTTTCCAAGTTTTTTGTACAATTTAAAACAATTGGCTTTCAAATGGCACCATTGTAAGGTTCGAAAATTTCTGCACAACCCCAGAACACAAGGAAAGTCATTTTAAAGTGATTTTTGGAACATCACAGAAGAAATCTGTAAAAAGGACAACAGTGTGGTTGGGCCAAACAGGATTTCAAATAGTTTAATTTAAGGAAGAGATTTTTGGACTGGTTTCAGAGTTATTGGGCAAAAAGGATTTAAATCTAAATCCCAGGAAGATTTGGCTGGTTTAAAAAGACATATTCAGACTTGTAGGAAAAGGCTGCGACAGGAATGTGGGATTGACATCTGCAGAGGAACAGTTTGTGTGTTCGAAAGTAGCCAGACTGTTTGGGAGGAACAATAAACGAAACTCAGCCCTTATCTGGGAATTTGCATTCAATCAATAAATCAATGAAAATCCCAGCCTCACCTAAAGCCCAAAGCCCATTAAAACCCATGCATAAAAGAGCCTGCACAGAATTTGAAGGCCTTACAGGAAATCTAAGATTAAAAGACTGTTTGAGACATTCAAAACCACCACACCTTCTTCAACTACTCAGGAAGCTATCCCGAAACCAGTTAACTAAATGGGACCAATCAAGTGGCCCTTAACGAGCCAGCCAAAAATCTAACAAGATTAGCAGGTTTCGTTTTAGTATAAACTAAAGACCTGTCTCCACAAGAAGGCAGTTCGTTCGATGAGTTCGATGGGTTTGATCAGTACAGTTCAGGACAGAGAATTGAAACAGCAGTCAGTGAATTGAAGTCAGCAGTACAGTTCGGACAGACACAGAAAAAGGCACAGCTCATTCGAAAGACATCAGCCTCGGGACAACAGAAGGAGAACGGAAGAAATCGCAGCAAGGAATCGCAAGGAACCAAGGGCTCCACGAAACAAACAACCAACAATATTACCAACAACTAGGTAATATTGGGCCACCGCAACCAACAAGAAACCAACCTGGAAGAAACCAAAGATCTGCAAGTTTTTCCCACTCTACAAACTATTCCTGCGTTTGCTGAGCATTTCCTGGTCCTCTGGAATTCAACCTAGTTAGTATAGTGGGATTGGGAGGGGTAAGGTATTTGTGTCTATTGTCATTCTCCCTCGCATATTCTGAAGTGTTCCCCCTTTTAGAGTGATAAGATTTATTGTGTTGTGTATATTTTCTTGTCTCAAATAAAATCCAAGCTCTTTTAACCAACTCAGTTGTCTGTTGCAATTTCATTACAACCCCCAAATAAGTCCAGGCCTAGAAACAAGGGAGTGGGAGCGATTCGAACCACTCAAAGGAGTCAGTGGTGAAGCTGATACACACACCACCCCTTACACCATACAGAGGCATTTATCTGTAATTACTCCCTGTTCCAATTTAATGGAGACATTTACCTATTTAAAATGGATGGGGTAAGCATTTGAGCAGTAATATCCCATGATGTAATATCAAAACGAATGTTTTTATTTTATGGTGGCAAATGATGGAAGACAGTCTGAACTCAAGGTCTTGACTATGACTTGGCTCACATTGTGTCCTTAGTTGATGTGTTGCTGTCACCAAAGACAAACAAAACTCAAAATAGAATGAATGACAGATAAGAAATTGAAAGAAAAGAGACAAGGATATTGTTTGGAATTTTCATAGGTAAGAACAGGTGGGTTGGAGGCGTGGGGGGAAGTGAAAGTTGTAAAAATGTAAAACCCGACCCCAACCCGCCCACTTTCACCTTTCACTTAGGCAGGACGGGGGTAGCGGCCTGCCAGGAGGCGGGTTGGCAATTTCAATACTTTAATGAGGCCTGAAGCCTCTACTTTAACCTGCTGTGCAGGTTTTACTGCAGGTGGCCGGGGATCCTGGGGCTCGGGATTCCTGGTAGCTGCAACGAGGTGGCCTCAACCTTGGGGAGCAATCCTTGTGGGCTGGGAGGAGAATGAGTGCTTCCTCCCAGCCCCCCCAAGCTCCCCCACCATCAGCCCGCACACCCTGGGGTCGGGGTTTGGAACACCTCCCCCTCTGGGATCACGACTCAGCCCCGGGGTTGGGGATCAGAGCCCCCCCCCCGCCAAACCCGGGATCGCGACTCAGCCCCGGGGTTGGGGATCAGAGCCCCCCCCCCCAAACCCGGGATCGTGACTCAGCCCCGGGGTTGGGGGTCAGACTCCCAGCCCCCCCAGCCCGGGATCACGATTCAGCCCCAGGGTTGGGGATCAGTGCCCCCCCACCCCACAGAACCTAGGATCGCGGCTCAGCCCCGGGGTTGGTGGTCAGACCCCCACCCCTCTGGGGATCACGATCTGACCCCCACACTGCCCCCCCCAGCCCGGGATCGCGACTCAGCCCCCGGGGTTGGGGATCAGACCCCCACCCCCCTGGGGATTGCAACTCAGCCCCAGTGTTGGGGATCAGTGCCCCCCCACCCCACAGAACCTGGGATCGCGGCTCAGCCCCGGGGTTGGTGGTCAGACCCCCACCCCCATGTGGATCACGATCTGACCCCCACCTACCTCCCCCCCCCCCAACCCAGCCCGGGATCGCGACTCAGCCTCGGGGTTGGGGATCTGACCCCCACCCAGGTCGCGACTCAGCCCCGGGTTTGGGGATCTGACCTCCGGGATCGCGACTCAGCCCCAGGGTTGGGGATCAGACCCCCCAGGGGATGGAAGCCCCCCCCGCGGCTTGGAATCCCCACCATCCTGGGCCCAACACCTACCTGGTCCTGTGGCCTCCTGGTCCGCATTCCCCGCACGACTGGAAGCCAGCCTGTCAGCAGGAAAATAAGCTCCTTGTTTTTTGCAGTGTAGATATAAAGGAGGTAGGATTAATAGTGCTTTTTATTTATTAATTAAGTCCCAATTAGTATCAACATGGAAAATATATTCATTGGTAATTTAGGTTTGAGGCTGTTTCAAATGCCCAAATTCTCAGAATTCTTATTATTCATCAGAGATAGAAAGACCATCGTACCTCTGCCTGTATTTCAAGACACGCTGATAGGTGATGAACTCTGAATACTTCGACACGTGCCACATTGTCTCTAGGGGCAATGTGAACCATAATCATTAGACATACTGAAGTAAGTCGAATGTGTACTGAACATAGATAGTTAGATTAATGGGTTAATGATTTAATTTAATATTTTTATATGTTCATATTTTTCCAGACTGGGGACAGTTGCTTCATTTTTTCTGATGCTTACTGAGAATCATTTTTCGCAAAAGGTTTACACCTGAAACATTAACCTGCTTTTCTCTTTTCAGATGTTGATGCACCTGCTTTGTAGTTTCAACTGTTTCTGTTTTTATTCAAGAATTTGGAAAAAATAAATTATTAAAATTTCTATCAAGCTGCATCTGATCTACGTTGCTTTTATTCATACAGTGTCAGTTGAATGTGATATTTTCTTATTTAATTGAAAACGATGTAGATATAGATAAAGTCATATAAAGTGCATTTTGTTCAAACTTAACAACCAAATTATGGTAGTGACAGGATTAAAGCACCATCATTTCAAGCAGCTGCAGTATCTGCTCAGACAGCTCCCGTGTTCTAATTCTGAGTGCTCCCCAACAACTAAATGTAAGAAAATAAATTGCCAGTCTGTTATGTGTGATATTTCCGTTTCCCTAGCCAGTCATATATTTTTACTGTCCCACAAAGGTATTTTATTTAAGTTTAATAGCATGAGAGAGCTGAATTAATAACAGGACCGAGAAAGTCATTAGGTCAGAGTGTCTCACTGCCTGTACTATTTCTACTGCTAGGTTACATCAGTCCCCTCACACTGGAAGGCTCAATAACATCACCAGACAACTCACACAACCATGATATCACCAGTCATCTCCACTATAAATAACTTCTCCAGTTCACCTCCTCTATAAATGACATAAACACAGTTGAAACTAAAATTTTAAACTAGTTAACAAAAAAGGGAGATTTTTTTCCCAAAACACTTATGATAGTTCTATAATTATTTGATTGTTAAAAGGGACGTTGATGATGAAATTTCAAAAATACCTTTATTACTTCACAGGAACAGGAGTAGGCCATTCAGCCCTTCGAGCCTGTTCCGCCATTCAATGAGATCATGGCTGATCTGTATCTTAACCCCATCTTCCCGCCTTGGCTCCATATCCTTTTATATCCTTGTCTAGCAAAAATCTATCGATCTTAGATTTTAAATTATTAATTGAGCTAGCATCTACTGCTTTTTGTGGGAGAGTGTTCCACACTTCTTCCATCCTTTGTGTAAATAAGTCTTTCCTAACTTCTCTCCTGAATGGCCTGGTTCTGATTTTAAGGTTATGTCCTCTTGTTAAGCAACACGTCGATTTTAAAATTCTCATCCTTGTTTTCAAATCCCTCCATGGCCTCGCCCCTTCCTATCTCTGTAATCTCCTCCAGCCCTACAACCTCCTGAGATATCTGTGCTCCTCTAATTCTGACTTTTTGAGCATCCCTGATTATAATCGCTCAACCTTTGGTGGTCATGCCTTCTGTTGTCTAGGCCCTAAGCTCAGAAATTCCCTCGCTAAACCTCTCCGTCTTTCTACCTCTCTTTCCTCCTTTAAGACGCTCCTTAAAATCTACCTCTTTGACCAAGCTTTTGGCCATCTGTCCTAATTTCTCCTTATGTGGCTCGGTGTCAAATGTTGTTTTATAGCACTCCTGTGAAGCACCTTGGGACATTTTACTACGTTAAGGTGCTATTTAAATGCAAGTTGTTGTTGTTGTCTTAGACCACCCCCACCCATCCACCAGCAGAAAAAGATTCCCTCAACCCTATCAATTCCTTTCAAAATCCTAAAAACCTCAATCAAATCACCCCTTAACCTTATATTCCAGGGAATACAAGCCTAGTTTATGTAATCTCTCCTTATAATTTAACCCCTGGAGCATTGGTAACATTCAGGTGAATCTGCACTGCACTCCTTCCAATGCCAATAAATACATTGGCTGAGATTTTCCAGGGTGTCAGCGGGCAGGATCAGTGGCAGGTCGGGTGGAAAAAGTTTTTTTTTGACAGCAGGTTGGGACCCCACTGTCAACCCGCCGCAATGCACCTTTCCCAATGTTGGGTCTGTCAACGCTGAGCAGACCCGACAGGCATCCAGCTGACAGATGATTAACAGGCTTTTTTAACTTACCTTTTGACTTTAATTGCATAACCATGAGAACCACACGAGTCAGGGACCATGGCTGTCAACCTGAGGCATGAGTTCCATAGCCATTGCTCCAGCTGATTACTTGACAATCAAATGTACAGTAAAAGCTCCCACCTGATAGATCATCACTTTCCTCAGCAACAAGCTGTTTCTCAGTCCATTTCCAGCACAGATTCTACAGGCTTTTCACTCTCCATCCACTCTCGTCTCATTGGAAGAGCTGCCTCACCATTGACAGAATGCTTCTGTCACCTCTATTTCACCTGTCATCTATTCCATCAACATGGGTGCCCTTTATACTGTCTCACTTTGGTCCTTAGAATCAGACCACGATCAGCCCCAATACCAGCAGCGCCAGGCACACCAGCAGCACCAGCAACAACACCAAAAACAACACCAACCTTCTCCGCAATCACCTGATGCTGCACAGGACAGAGGGCATCAGCACTCGAGCACATTGATGGCCGGGAGGCCAGGGATGGCCTCACCATTGCCAGATTTACTTGATGCTGTACACCCTGGCTGCCACATGATGTGCCAGGTTGGCACCATCCCACACCAACACCATAAAGCATCCCTACAATGTCCAAGCCATTCCTTTCACACTCACCACCATTTTAGGGGGTGTAAGAGTCATGAAAGTTTAAGAAAGTGTAAAGAAGAAAGAAAATACTTTAAAATATTGGTTAAATATTATGGTACAGTATGTATGTACATTTGTTTATTATTGATGCATATTCTAGTATAATATAGTTAATTTACCTGACTGACTTATTGTATTGAGAAACCCCCTCTTTTCTTGTTCCAATAGTATAGTCTGAGAGACCCCCTTTATTCTTGCTGCAATGGTACAGTCCTTAAGCTTGTCACATGATATCCAGCCATTTTTACAGTTCAAGCTCCATGAGGCTAGAAAAGGTAGAAGCTTTGAGGGCTGTGGTGCAATACAGTTTTTGACCGTGTGTGTTAAACGTGTTTTACTTTGAAATTCTGTTTGAAATGTATTACAGTAAACAGTTAAAAGACAAAGTTACGTTTTGGAGCGTTTTATTTCGACACGCGTCTACTCGTTGCTAAAAGCCTCAAAGCTCAGTGGCTGCATATTGGAAACTACGGAGTGCCACTACATTAGTCAAAAACTAGCTCCCTAAGAAGGAAAGGACGGAATTGTCGGCGAACGTATATACAGGAATGGTCACGGAGCCAGACGACAATATAAGAAAGCAAAGGTACAGTGACTGTTACTTGCCTTGTTCATTCTATTGAGAAGCTAAATAAGAGCTGCGGGTAAAATGGCCGAGGCCTTATGGAGCCGTGAGGAGCTTCCCCCGGCTGTACGAAGGATTGTTGGCCAAAAGAGGGAAGTAAAGCTCACCCCAAAGGCAATGGAAGAGAAGTTAAATAGAAGCATAAGTGCAAAGAGGGCTAAATTAGCTCAGATAACTGGAAAAATGAAGATAATTGATTGTCTCATGGAAGATAATGCTAATATTAAGAAAGTTGAAGACATAATGCATTATGATTTCTTCAAGTTGTATGAAGATTTTAGTGTACTCAATGAAGATGTATTAGCACTTTTGTCTGAAGAAGAGGGAAACGCTGATCAGCACAACTGGTTTGATCTTAAACCACCTAACATTAAGGACTATGTCAACAGTGGATTTTAAAGATTCGTCAAGATGCTGATACAGCAGAGAAAGATAAAGATGACGATGAAGTCAGACCAGATGATAGCATTTCAGAGACTTCAGCCAGACTGAGCAAAAATCAAAAAGAAGGTAGCTCTGCTTCTGAAAGCAGGTCAGTCACTTCAACCACATGCTAGTCGCAGCGCATGAAAGTCGAGGTTGAACGGGCAGCGTTGATGGCGCGCGCAGTATCTTTATTGGAGAAGCGAGCTCTTGAACGGGAAGAGGCCCAACTGCAGGCCCAACAGGCCCAACTGCAGGCCCAACAGGCCCAACTGCAGGCCCAACTGGAGGCCCAACTGCAGGCCCAACAGGCCCGACAGGCCCAACTGCAGACCCAACTGAAGGCTAAGAAAGAACAGCTGGAGCTAAAAACAGCTATTGCGGTCTCAAATGCCAAGTTGAGTGTGTTTGAAGATTATGAAGGCTCACAGGATGGCATGAACGAATACTGCCAGTCAATGTTGTCACACAGAGTTGGATCCAGGGCACCTTCAAGAGTTAAAAGAGAGTCTGAAGAACATCTCCTGGCATTACAGCATGGAACAGAGGCCTTTCCACTAACAGGAGCACATGATGCTACCCCAGACGTCAGACGGTCTAGACTAGACCCTGCTGATGACCACCAGAGGCCTGAAGACACAGAGAGAAGCCTATACCGAGTGATGCAACGTCAGAACGAAATTACAGAGATGCATGTAAAACAACAGAATCTGTTTCGACTCCCTCAAAGAGGCATACCAGTGTTCCAAGGCGACCCACTCAAGTATAAGCCCTTCATCAGATCCTTCGAACAAGCCATTGACTCCAAAGCAGCGAGCAGCAGTGATAAGTTGTACTGCCTGGGACAGTACACCAGTGGTAAACCACAAGACCTGGTCAGAAGCTGTGAACACATGAGACCGGAACAGGGATACATAGAAGCCAGGAAGTTGCTGCAGGAGCACTATGGCAACTGTAGTGTATGTGCCTTTAAGTCAGAACTACTTTTACAGCTCCTGTATACTGTAGTACCGGCAGTGACCACACCTGTATATAAGCTTTGCGCATGCCTCTGTACCCCCAGTCTTGAGACTACCCTCCTCCAGTAAAGACCTGTTTATTGTTAATGTACAGCATCCGTGTGATTATTTAATAACAGCATATCCACTGAACTACGGATCCAACAGTGGCGACAAGTGGCGATTCGAATCTACCTGCAACACAAAAAAAAAAGTCAAGGCCAGGAACACGGGCATCGACCACGAGCAACTGCCCAGCAGTCAGGCAGAGATTGAACTTCGCAGGGGAGGCTGTGGAGAGCCGGGCTTGGTTCCCCAGCCACGGCGAGCAGCAAGAGACCGACGACAGGTCCAGCGCAGACCCTTCCAGAGCAGCGGCGGCTGGAGCCAACCGACGGCGGAGAGAAAGCCGAGCAGCGTCGATGGGGTAAGACAGAGGGTGAAGAGCGCAGGGTGCAGCCGAGGGTTGAACACCGAGCGGCGTCGAGAAAAAGTAAACAAACCGGAGAGAGAGAGGGTAGAGAAACAGCCGGGTTCTAGGCTGAGCGGCGTCGAAAAATATAAAAAGAAGAACGCGCAGAGTACAGCCAGGGCTCACGGGCTGAACAGGGTCTGCGGGGCGAAGAAAGGGGAGCGCGGGCGACGCCATTGAGCCGCGGAGAAGAAAGAGCGCGGGAGACGCCATTTTTAGAAGCCGCAGCAGAGAAGAAGGGCGAGCGCGGGAAGGAAGGAAAGCGCGGGAGATGCCATTTTGTGCCAGCGGAGAAGAAGGGGAAGCGCGGGAGGTGCCATTTTTGACAGTTAACTCACACCCAAGGATGCCGAAGAGTGGCAGTATCTCTACGTTCGACAATGAAGTCGAAGATTGGGCGACATATGTGGAATGTATTGAGGTGTACTGCAGGGCGAATGAAGTGCCAGATGCTAATAAAGCACTGGTTCTGCTAAATTCCATGGGTGCAAAAACTTATGGGTTACTGCGAAATCTAATAACCCCAGAGAAGCCGGTAAACAAGAATTTTGAAAGCATAGTAGAAATCCTACAGGACCACTTAAACCCCACACCGCTGCTGATAGCAGAACGATTTAAGTTCCATAAAAGGAACCAACACAAAGACGAAAGCAATGCTGAGTACCTAACGGAACTGCGCAAGCTATCGAAACGCTGCCAGTTTGGAGCGGGACTAGCAGATACGTTAAGGGACAAGTTTGTGTGTGGGCTACAAAGTGAAGGAACCCAGAAACGGCTTCTATCAGAAAAGGACCTTACGCTGGACAAAGCTTTCAGTATGGCAGTATCAAACGAAGCAGCCGCAAGGGGCGCTGCAGAGGTACAACGGAGACCGCAAGAATATGGCACCAATGAAATGTCCTATGGAACAGGGAAGTGCTATCGCTGCGGCAGAACAACACATGACCAGAAAGATAGTTGGTTCAAGGACCAAGTGTGCAGACAGTGTGGGAAAGCAGGACACATAGCAAGAGTCTGCAGGTCTGGGAAGAAAACCAACAGTAAGAAATCTCCACAGGAGAAGTACAAAAAGGTACACCAGGTGATGGACAGTGGTTCAGACGAACAGAAAAGTGACACAGACTCCGGAATCAAGGAGCTGGGTTGTCTGAAATTACATAAGGTAACAGAAATGGAGGATCACCAGACTATCTGGGTTACACTCAAGATAGACGGAGTCCAAGTGAAAATGGAATTGGACACAGGGTCAGCGCTAACAGTCATAAATCAAAGAGACTACAAGCGGCTATTTTCACACATACCCTTGAAAGCTACAGAGATTGTCTTGAAGACGTATACGGGGCAAAAAGTCTACCCCAAAGGAAAAATAAGGGTGAAAGTGACATATAAAGGCCAGGAAATACCTAAAATTGATATATATGTATTGCCAGATGGAGGACCACCACTGCTAGGACGTGAATGGATCCAGAAGATACAATTAGATCGGCATTCCATACAGACACTGAAGGTTGAGGCCAAAAAGGATGACAACGTCACACCTGGACGACTGTCAAAAATGCTAACTGACGCAAAAGAAATGTTCCAGGAGGGACTAGGAACACTAAAAGGAATAACAGCAACGATTAAAATAGAGGAAAATGCAAGCCCAAAGTTTCTGAAGGCCAGACCAGTGCCTTATGCGATCAGACCAGCTGTTGAAGCAGAGCTGGAAGGGTTGGAACATTCAGGAGTACTGTCCAAAGTGGACTGGAGCGAGTGGGCTACACCCATCATTCCTGTAATGAAGAGGTCGTTGAGTAATACGCCTGGGGAACCAAAGAAGGTCCGCATCTGTGGGGATTTTAAGGTGACAGTGAACCCAGTCCTTCACACGGTACAATATCCGCTTCCACGAATTGAGGATATTTTCGCCCCGCTATCTGGAGGTAAATGCTTCACCAAAATTGATCTAGCCCAGGCGTACTTGCAAATGGAGGTAGAAGAAGCTTCGAAACAATACCTTACGATCAACACTCATAAAGGTCTCTATCAATACAACCGGCTGGTGTTTGGAGTAGCCTCGGCTCCGGCTATCTGGCAAAGGGCGATGGATCAGTTCCTGCAAGGGATTCCAGGGACCCAGTGTTATTTGGACGACATCTTGGTCACGGGCGAAAATGACGGTGATCACCTCGCCAACTTGGAGAAGGTGCTTACCAGATTAAAGGAGTATGGGCTACGAGCTAATCGCCACAAGTGTGAGTTTTTCCAGAAACAGATCTCGTATTGTGGCCACATCATCGATGAAGAGGGGTTACATAAGTCCCTTGACAAGATTGAGGCAGCAGTCAAGGCTCCAGCACCGGAAAATGTGTCACAACTGAGGTCGTTCCTTGGGCTGGTAAACTACTACCACAAGTTCTTATCAAACTTGTCTACGGTATTACACCCACTGAACACCCTACTGGAAACAGGGGTACCATGGAAGTGGGATGACGAACGTAGATGAGCTTTCCAGAAGTGTAAAGAATTGATCACATCAAAAGAGATGTTGGCCCATTTCAACCCAGCACTACCAATTCGTTTGGCATGTGATGCATCACCCTATGGTATTGGAGCGGTGCTGTCGCACAAATTCCCTGATGGGTTGGAGAGGGCAGTAGCCTTTGCGTCTCGGTCACTAACCTCAGCCGAGCGCAACTACGCCCAGATTGACAGGGAGGCCCTCAGCCTAGTATGGGGAGTAAAAAAATTCGACCACTATCTGCATGGGCAGAAGTTCACCTTGCTGACCGACCACCAACCACTTGTCTCCATCTTTAATCCTAAGAAGGGCGTTCCAGTGATGACTGCACAGCGGTTACAAAGATGGTCCCTGTTTCTAGGGGCGAATCAATATGAAATAGAATATAAAGGCACGAAACAGCATGGGAACGCTGATGGGCTATCGCGCCTGCCACTGCCTACTGTGGAGGAAGCACCAGCAGTGGACCCTATCGAGATATTTTATTCGTCAATAATTGAACGATTGCCAGTAACGAACGCGGATATAGAGAAGGAGACCCGCAATGATCCAACGCTGTCTCGGGTATATGAATTGACGGTGAGGGGATGGCCAACTCATGGCGACTCACTGTTGCCAGCATTTTCATCCAGAAGAGAACAGCTGTCAGTATGCCGGGGACAGTGATGTGTGGATCCAGAGTGGTGATTCCACCCAAGTTAAGGGAGAGAGTGCTAAATGAGCTACATGAAGGTCATCTGGGGGGAGGGAAAATGAAAAGCCTTACTAGGGCTTATGTGTGGTGGCCGGGAATCGATCAACAAATCGAAGACCTAACTAAGAGCTGCTTAGGATGCCAGAAGGTCCAAAATGCACCACCACATGCCCCTCTACACCCATGGGAGTGGCCCTCCTCTCCATGGCAATGGGTGCATATTGATTTCGCTGGTCCATTCATGGACTCAATGTTCTTAATAGCAGTGGATGCTCATTCAAAGTGGCCTGAGGTGATAAAAATGTCTTCAACCACTACAGAGAAAATGATTGCAGTCCTACGGACCATATTTGCCAGAAACGGTTTGCCAGAGCAGATTTGCTCTGATAATGGACCACAGTTTGTGTCCGACGAGTTCCAAAAATTTATGAGAAGGAATGGGGTAAGGCATTACACATCCGCCCCGTATCATCCAGCCACAAATGGATTGGCTGAGAGGTTCGTACAAACCTTTAAGAAGGCGATAAAGGCCATGTGCGATGATGAAATTCCACTACAGCATAAGATGGACAATTTCTTATTGGCCTACCGAAACGCGACACATGCAGTTACCAACCAGACCCCGGCCATGATGTTCTTTAACCAAAGGTTGAGATCTCATCTGGACTTGCTCAGACCAAATGTGCGAAGAAATGTTGAGGGCAAACAATTCCAGCACATCAATGAGAAGCCGACAAGGAGCTTCAATGTAGGGCAACCAGTCTTGGCCCGTGACTATCGAACAGAGAAATGGCACCCCAGAACGATACGTACAAGGCAGGGGCCATTAATGTACACAGTGGATGTCGGGGAGAACATTGTGAGACGCCACGTCGATCAGATCTTAGTGTCACAGGGACGCGTCAACCCCATGTCTCGATTACTTGGGGATGAACCCGACATACCGGTCGCATCTACCTCAGACCCAGTAGCAGTGGAACCCGATGAACTACCCGATGAAAAGGGGTCAGAATCGCCACTGCACCAAGAACAAGAACTTCCGGAAAGGCGCTATCCCGAAAGGGTCAGGAAGCCGCCCCAAAGACTGAATCTATAAATGGACTTTTGTTGTTTAATGTACATGTTGAAAGGTTAATTGTTATTTGAATATTATGGGTACTACTAATCTAAAAGAGGAGGAATTGTAGTGTATATGCCTTTAAGTCAGAACTACTTTTACAGCTCCTGTATACTGTAGTACCAGCAGTGACCACACCTGTATATAAGCTTTGCGCATGCCTCTGTACCTCCAGTCTTGAGACTACCCTCCTCCAGTAAAGACCTGTTTATTGTTAATGTACAGCATCCGTGTGATTATTTAATAACAGCATATCCACTGAACCACGGATCCAACAGCAATGAGCTGAAGATAGCCACTGCATATATTGAAAAGGCTATCAAGTGGCCACAGATCAGATCGGAGGACAGGGAGGCATTGAACACATATGTTCTTTTTCTCATAGGATGTCGCAACACCATGGAGGATGTTGAATTCATGGAAGAGATGGGCAATCCTACGACTATGAGAATCATCATCTCTAAGCTTCCTTACAGGATGAGAGAACAATGGAGAGGAAAAGCTTTTAAGATAATGGAGAGATGGAAAGGTAGAGCCAGGTTTGCAGACTTAGTGAATTTCATAGACAAACAGGCTAAAGTTACTGTGGACCCATTGTTTGGAAACATCCAGGATGTCAGCCCAACTACTGATGGAAGAGTGAAAGTCAAGCCTGCTGAATCAAAGACTCTCAGGAAAGGTGGTTCCAAGGGAAGCAACTTTTCAACTATTGTCACTCAAGCTGGGGAAGAAAAGTCTCAGAACTCATCTCCCAAAAAGAGCAGCACAGTGATGCCTGCTAATGCCTTTCAGAAGCCATGTTTATTCTGCTAGAAGAATCACACATTGGATTTCTGCAGTGACATCAAAGCACAGCCACATAAAGACAGAATTGAATTTCTGAAGTACAATGGCCTATGTTTTGGATGTCTCTCTCAGGGACACCTGAGTAGAAACTGTAAGCAAAGAACAACATGCAGAGAGTGCACTCGGAAACATCCCAGTCTGCTGCATATCCATAAAGAAGAACAAGTCTCTAAGAAGAGTGAAGAAAACAATACCGACGAGAAGGTTGTTTCAAGTGCTCTGGTGTCGCTAGAACCAGAGACTTGTGGATTCACTGGGGCCGGTGACAGTGATTGTATTCTTGCCATCGTACCTGTAAAGATCAAGTCTAAGAGGAGTGAGAAGTTTGTGGAGACTTACGCCTTCATGGATCCAGGTAGTTCAGCAACGTTCTGCACAGAAACACTCATGCGACAGCTGAATGTTAGAGGCAGAAGAACAGAAATCCTATTACGCACCATGGGTCATGAGAAGTCAATGCAAAGTTATATCCTGTCAGACTTAGAAGTGTGTGGACTTGAAGAGAAGGACTTCATAGACCTGCCTAATGTTTTCACACAGAGGGAGATTCCTGTTAAAATAGGGAACTTAGCCCTGCAGAAGGATGTGGAGAGATGGCCTTACCTGGAAAAGGTGCGTCTCCCATACATTGAAGCAGAAATTGGCCTATTAATTGGAACCAATGCCTACAAAACTATGGAGCCATGGCAGGTGATAAACAGCAAGGATGACGGACCCTACGCTGTCAGGATAGCCCTTGGATGGGTAGTCAATGGACCGGTAAGGAGAGATGATGGCAACAAGTCGAACAAGGAGCAACGACAAAATGTCACAGTTAATCGTATCTATCGCAAGCATTGAAGAGCTGTTGATGTAAAGTCTGTGGGTTGTTTAGTTAATTAATACACAGACTCTAAGAGTAACTTAAAACAGGACTTTACTATTCGAAGGTCAGGGCGAATCTGCCCAATAATTCCTGGCACAACACTTATATACTGGTGTGGTCACCGTCGGTATTACCGTATACAGAAGCCAAACAAAGTAGTGCCACACCTAAAATAGCTCTCTTAAAGGTGAACGGTTACATACAATAGTTCTCTTAAAGGTAGACGGGTACATACACTACAATCCTCCCTTTTTAGCTTACAACATACTTATTCCCCATTAAACATAACATATAATCAACTTCATGTAAAACAATTCACAGATATAGTCTCTGCGGGAAACAGTTCACAGATTCAGTCTCTGCGGGAACAGTTCACAGATTCAGTCTCTGGTCTTGACTCGGTCCGAACAACATCTCTGTGGTGTAGCCGGTTCACATTTCTAGCGTGACTCATCCAATAGTCTTTCCCTTGGCTTAACAGCTTGAACTTCCATCCTGCTGAACCAGCAGTGCTGACTTTTACAAACAGCTGGACTGCCTTGGTAATTTTTCCTACTTTCCAACTGATTTGGCCCCCTTCGTGGGGCCCACGTGCATGATCTGATAGAAATGATAATGATTTAGATGGTTATCGTCTTCTGCTTCGTCTTTTTCTTTTCTGCTTCTTGGAGACTCTCGGGGCTCCCTTATCCGCTGCCAGCTGTAGCGCCACCATCTCCCTATGTTCCTTAGACTTTAAGTGCTTCATCCTGATTTCTGCACTTTGGGAGTTTTCATCACAAGCTGGGCAGACCAAGTCATCGTAATATTCCGTGTCACTCAACAGGTCATGGTAATATTCGGTGTCGTCCTGAGCTAGTCTAGCGAGAGGGCCTGCTACTTCTTCCGTACCCAACTGGACGTTAGCCGACTGTTGTTCCCTCCCTAGACATCTTTCCTGAAGAGACTTCTTCGTGCGTTCATATTCATCCCGCTCTTCCTGGGTTTCCTGCAAATCCTTCACTAATGACCTCGTTTGTGATTTCAACACTTCCC